>NW_026943824.1:3553165-3788165 GCF_035594765.1 Anolis carolinensis
CAGAGACGATGAAGTTCTTCCTGGATATTGATCAAACCTGACTGCGCTTCATTTCAGATCCCACTTTCTGTAGAGCGATTCATTTTGTGTGGGTGACCTTGTGGGTAGGAAAGGGCAAGAATCACCCAAATTGACTTGCTAGGTTTGCATCCACCTGCCTTGTTAAGAGGAGAACAAAAAGGATAGGGAAGATTTCCTAAGCGTTGGCTGCATGAACAAAAAAGTTCGGATTGGTACGTTGCCTTAGCCCTTCGCAGCTGCCCTTCTTGCCTTAAGTCAGATAATATCAGATACAGATACAAGCTAAACCTTTAGAATAGAAGTTTCAAACTCATTGTCATCAAGGGTTATCGCAGCCTTATGGGCCATGGTGGTGCATTGGGTTAAACCTTTGTGCCGGCTGAGCTGCTGACCTGAAGATCTGAAGGTTGGCGGTTCGAACCCGCAAGGTGGGCTGAGCTCCCATCTGTCAGCTCCAGCTTCCCAAAGAGATCACCAAACACAGCATTGCCTAAACACGAAAGTCATTGCAGACTAACTCAACCAGAGAAGTCAGCCATAGCAGAGCATTTGATGAACCAACCTGGACACAGAATATTATAAATCCACAAGCATGTGGACAATTTCATCAGAAAGGAGGAAACCATGAAAATGAACAAAATCTGGCTCCCAGGATTAAAAAAACCCTCTAAAACCAGGACTGTAAATAAAGAACAACACTCAGAAAACACGGGAATTCCAGACAATCGGGGCCAGCTAACACCTCCCAACAAAGGATTCCCTTGCAGGCTTTGAATCTTCAATAATAATAATAATAATAATAATAATAATAATAATAATAATAAATTATTATTATTATCAAGATTGAACTTCAAAGACTCTGGCAGAAACCAGTGCAGGTGGTCCCGGTGGTGATGGGCACATTGGGTGCCGTGCCAAAAGATCTCAGCCGGCATTTGGAAACAATAGACATTGACAAAATTACGATCTGCCAACTGCAAAAGGCCACCCTGATGGGATCTGCGCGCATCATCCGAAAATACATCACACAGTCCTAGACACTTGGAAAGTGTTCGACTTGTGATTTTGTGATACGAAATCCAGCATATCTATCTTGTTTGCTGTGTCATAATAAAATAATAATAATAACAACTTTATTTTTATACCCCGCCTCTATCTCCCCAAAGGGGACTCAGGGCGGCTTACATGGCGCCAAGCCCGAATAAAAACAATAGCAATATAAAACACAACAATAGACAAGAGACATGCACAATTATAAAAATGTAAACATTAGGCAATAAAAACAAATGACAAGAACTAATGAAAATATGGATTAAAATGGAGAGGTTGTAAAAGTAGACTGGGTAAGGTAAGGCCATTCAATGCTAATCAAGGTGGCCAATTGCAACGTTCATATTTGCCCCCAACAGACAAAGAGTTCTTTCTCCCACCCTGGACATTATTCCACAGATATATAAACCTCACTTGCCTAGTTTCCAACAGACCTCACAACCTCTGAGGATGTCTGATGTAGATGTGGGTGAAACATCAGGAGAGAATGCTTCTGGAACATGCCTAGACAGCCTGGAAAACTCACAGCAGCCCAGTCTAGTGTCATTTTGTTTATGTGACAAGAGATGATGATCTGTGTGTTGTCGAAGGCTTTCATAGCCGGGATCACAGGGTTGTTGTATGTTTTCCGGGCTGTACCGCCATGTTCCAGAAGCATTCTCTCCTGATGTTTCGCCCACATCTATGTCAGGCATCCTCAGAAGTTGAGAGGTATGGAGAAACTAAGCAAGGAAGGTTTCTTCTCTCACCCTGGACTTTTCACAGATATAGAAACCTAGTTTGTAGGTTTGACCTATTTGCCCACTTAGCATAGACCCATAGGTTTGCCTTCTCAATATTACATTTAATTGCACTTTAACGACTATGTCAGCTGGGCAACTACTTGTCCCTGATGATTTTGACATATTTTGCACTTTGGCCCTGATCCATGAACTCAACTCGTGTTTTTAACACCTTATTAATATGTTGACCTTTTATGATTGTTTTTATCAATTACTGTTGTTTTGTTCTTGATTTATTTGTTTTATTGTTTTGTTTGCTTTTATATTGTTGTGTTTGGGCATGGCACCATGTAAGCCGCCCAGAGTCCCTTCGGGGAGATGGGGCAGGGTATAAGAATAAAGTTGTTGTTGTTGTTGTTGTTGTTGTTATTATTGTTTCCCCTTTTTATAGTGATACAGTAGAGTCTCACTTATGCAACATAAAAGGGCCGGAAGAATGTTGGATAAGCGAATATGTTGGATAATAAGGAGGTATTAAAGAAAAGCCTATTAAACATCAGATTAGGTTATGATTTTACAAATTAAGCACCAAAACATCATGTTATACAACAAATTTGACAGAAAAAGTTGTTCAATACGCAGTAATGCTATGTAGTAATTACTGTATTTATGAATTTAGCACCAAAATATCACGATGCACTGAAAACATTGACTACAAAAATGCATTGAATAATCCAGAACGTTGGATAAGCGAGTGTTGGATAAGTGAGACTCTCCTGTACATATAATGGCAAGCATTTTGCTGGTACGCTATACATTGCCAAAGCCTGGTGAAAATCTTTAAGATCATTTAGGAGGTTGGCATAACGGCCAAATGGGTGCATATCCATAACATGAAAACAGTTTGTTCACCTCTGAAATACTACGTTCAGGGGACCAATTTCCCTTAGTTTTCTCTGAGACCAGACAGAGCAAAACAAAACACAAAACCCCACAAGTCTGCCCGGATCAAGGGAGAGCAACAGGCAGCGTTGTGCCTTCCCAAGTCTCTTCCCAGCTGCTTCTTTTACGCTGTTGGAGCCACAACCGCTTTCATGGAGCAGACTGATTAAATGAGCCATTGGGTAAGTTCAGAGCCGGATTCCTCTTTGTTAATTAACTCGGTGACAAGATTTCTACTTTCTATTACGCATCGTGGAACAACCCTGCAAGTCGGTGCTGTTTGACCAGACAAGCAGATGTTCCTCAAAGAAACAAAAGCCGTCGGAGAAATTATCCAAGGTCCTCAGATCTAAAAACATGTCCCTTGAGTTCTGAACTATTCGTTCCACATGGCAGTCCATGACACGTGCTGAGGATATAGAGTGAAAAACTTAAGAGAATGGCACACTCATGGTTTCTACAATCACGGCGCTTCTTCTTTCTATTTTGGCACCTTCTTCTCAAGGCATTTTGCAGCTGGAAATTGCCACTACAAAAAGCTACTGAAAGGGATAACAGAACGATTCTCTGGGAAAAATATATTGCTATGCCGTTCTTGCAGTTACTGCCCACGTAGGCATTAGGGATGGGGAAATAGTACAGTTTTCATTCTTCGCAATCCGAAATTGTATCTTGAAATGACCTGAAATAAAAAATACAATTTCTCTCTAGGGTGGGGAGGGGTGTGTGTGCAGATATGCCAGCTTTATTTCCTTCTATATTTGAATTATAGTATATTGTGATAAAAAATAATTGAAACTAAGTTATTATCCCTCTCTAGTAGATCTTAGTAGATAAGGTAAAGGTTTTCCCCTGACATGAAGTCCAGTCGTGTCCGACGCTGAGGGTTGGATCTTTGGATCCAACTCATGATTTTAACATTTTATTTTGTATATTGACCTTTCATGACTGTTTTTATCGATGTTGATGTTTTAAATGTTGGTTGATTTGCATGTTGTTTTTGTTTTGATTTTGCGCTGTTGTGTCCGGGCATGGCCCCATGTGAGCCTCCCCGAGTCCCTTCGGGGAGATGGGGCGGGTTATAAGAATAAAGTTATTATTATTATTATTATTATTATTATTATTATTATTATTATTATTATTGGTGCTCATCTCCATTTCTAAGCCAAAGAGCCGGCGTTGTCTGTAGACACCTCCTAGTTCATGTGGCCGGCATGACTGCATGGAGCGTCATTACCATCCTACAGTACCCATTGATCTACGCACATTTGCATGTTTTCAAACTGCTAAATTGGCAGAAGCTGGAGCTAACAGCAAGAGCTCACCCTGCCTGCTGGATTCGAACTGCCAACCTTTTTGTCAGCAAGTTCAGCAGCTCAGTTTAACCCGTTGCATCATCAGGGACTCTCTTTGTTTACTGGGTTAATGGGGTAAATGGTAACTTCAGTGCAAGGCCTTCGATGATTTATCATTATAGGTTTGATTTATCTGCTCATTCAACAATAGCTCCATCGATGATGCTTTGCCATTATTATATTGCACTTTATTGACTATTTTATCTGTGAAACTACCTCTCCCCATTTTGAAATATTCTGCACTTTGGCCCAGATCCGTGTATTAGTCTCCTGTTTTTAACATTTAATTCTGTATGCTGGTTTTTATGACTGTTTTTATTGATGCTGATGTTTTATTGTTGGAATATTTGTTTTATTGTCTCGTTGCTGTTGTTTATTGTTGTGTTGGGCAAGGCCCCATGTAAGCCGCCCCGAGTCCCTTCGGGGAGATGGGGCGGGGTATAAAAAAGTTATTATTATTATTATCATCAACACAACGACGTTGTATGACACAGCAAACAAGATAGATATGCTGGATTTCGTTTCGCAAAACCACAAGTCGAACACTTCCCAAGTGTCTAGGACTGTGTGATGTATTTTCTGATGATGTGTGCAGATCCCAGTAGGGTGGCCTTTTGCAGTTGGCAGATGGTGATTTTGTCAATGTCTATTGTTTCCAAATGCCGGCTGAGATCTTTTGGCACGGCACCCAATGTTCCCATCACCACCGGGACCACCTGCACTGGTTTCTGCCAGAGTCTTTGAAGTTCAATCTTGAGGTCCTGAGAGCGGCTGAGTTTTTCCTGTTGTTTTTCGTCAATGCGACTGTCACCTGGGATGGCAACATCAATGATCCAAACCTTGTTCTTTTCCACAACTGTGATGTCTGGTGTGTTGTGTTCCAGAACTTTGTCAGTCTGGATTCGGAAGTCCCACAGTATCTTTGCATGCTCATTTTCTAATACTTTTGCAGGTTTGTGATCCCACCAGTTCTTTGCTGCTGGGAGGTGGAACTTGAGGCATAAGTTCCAATGAATCATTTGGGCCACATAGTTGTGCCTCTTGTAGTCTGTCTGTGCGATTTTCTTACAGCAGCTGAGGATATGAGGATTATTATTATTATTATTATTATTATTATTATTATTATTATTAGTATTATTATGTGAATCAACCACGATTCCTTCTTTCATATCAAAGCCTGGTTAAAAAGTGTGATCGGGTTGCCGATCAGCAGAAGAACGGAGCTTGTATGGCACACGGCACCCTGTTAGTTGGCATTTCGCACACTCATATCCTATTTGGATAGGTTCCTTTTCAGATCTCAGAGACTTAACTTTTTTCCTTCTCTTTTTACTGTCTTGATTTGGGGCGAAGATCAAAGCAGCCTCTGCCTGTGAAGAACTCTGTGATCATAGTTGCCAAGAAAACTTCTCATCTTCCTCTTTGTATCTCAGGGTTGGCTCCAACCTGCGGATGTGATTCAACTTGATTAAATATTGGAGGAGAATTTGTCTCCAGGTTCCACAGCCTCCCATTGTTTCAAGTACAAATTTTGCAGTCGTTTTATTATGTCCTTCCCGTGGCTCTTGTCACCGGAACTGGATAAACCTCCCATGTGGTCTTTAATACGGTATATATGTTTCCATGGTTTCAGATCATGCATTGAGTTTAGATTAGAGGGACATAAATTCAGTTTGTGGCTTAGTTGTGATTTAGTTGTTCTCTCAGCACCCAGGGCTGCTTCATCGTTGCCAAGTTTGAGCTCTCAAGTCAGTAATTTTTGTTTTGTCCCATTTCTGTATCATCTGCTTTTTGTGCCTTTATGGCTTTCTTTGCATTCTCGAATGGTGCTACTTCTTTGTAGTGAATCACTTGCAGCTTTGCTTTTGTGTAAATGTGTTTGTGAAAATCATTTTGTGCCATGCAGGGATGTTGTTGAGAAGACATGAATTAGTTTGTATGAAAGGTTTCCATTCTTGTCGGGTGTGTTTAGATTGGTTTAAACAAGTTATTGTGTCATCAGTTGAGATTTTTCTTCTTCAAGCTTCTCTTTGTGGAGCTGCAGGGAAGATGATTGGTCTCTAACATGATATCATGAAAGAGGAGAGGGGAAAAAAGATTTTGTTTGCATGCTGTTTCTTTCAAAACAAGGATAGAATACCAGTTTTTAGCCTGGGAATTCCTCTTGCTGAGGACCTTCTACACAAGATGTTCCTCAAAGACTCATGCTATGGCTTCTTCCCATGATGGCACTTCATTCAAGAAGTTTTCTTTCCAAATGTTGCCTGATTTAGTTTTGCTGCAAGTGTTTATCAGCTTCTGAAACAATCTTCCATCAGAACCTGGGGGATCAAGTTTTTTTTTTCATGTCAGGCACAACTTGAGAAAGTGCAGGTCGCTTCTGGTGTGAGAGAATTGGTCGTCTACAAGGACCTTGTCCAGGGGACGCCCAGATGTTTGATATTTTTATCATCCTTGTGGGAGACTTCTCTTAGGGAGCTGGGGCTGACAGAGGAAGCTCACCCACTCTCCCTGGATTCAAACCACCGACCTGTCAGTCAGCAGTCCTGCCGGCACATTGCGCCATCAGGGGCTCGAGTAATTGTCATTGTGTATAAGGCAGTAGCATCAAAATGTGACTTTTTTGTCGCTCTCCCACACTCTTTCCTCTGTGTGGTGCCTTAAAAAATGGGTACATTTTTTGACTGGGAAGCATTCAAATTCCAACATTTTTTCAAGTTATGGTGCAATTTTGATCATTTGAGAATATTTTCACTTTGTGATATTTCCCTTATTAAAATATCTAGCCAGTCCAAAGTGACATTTCAGCTAGGAACTTTCTCTTTGCTACCTGGCTTAGCTAAACTGCTAGATGCAGAAAAATCTTGCCAATTGAAAGGTTAGCAGTTTGAGCCTGGGTCGGGGTGAGCACCCAGTGTTAGCTCTCTGCCCACCTAGCAGAAATGCAAGTAGTGGGTAAGTAATAAAGGTGCCCGTAAAGACACCAACCGGGACAACGACAAAGCTCCTTGTTGAGCACAGTTTGCAAGATGCTGGAAATAAGATAAAAAATGCCTTTACCTTTATCTGTCTGTGTATTGTCTGTCCTTGTTAACTGTAGACTTGCCGTACATGTGTTCTAATAATAAAGTATTATTATTTTATTATGACAAAGCAAACAAGATAGATATGCTGGATTTCGTATCACAAAATCACAAGTCGAACACTTCCCAAGTGTCTAGGACTGTGTGATGTATTTTCGGATGATGCGTGCAGATAATAATAATAATAATAATAATAATAATAATAAGAAGAAGAAGAAGAAGAAGAAGAAGAAGAAGAAGTTTATTTATATCCCGCCTTCATCTCCCCCAAAGGGGACTCGGGGCAGCTTACAGCAAAATCAAAATACAAGCAATGATAAAATATGAAACATCAAAGATCCCATTATTATTATTATTATTATTATTATTATTATCAACACAACAACGTTGTATGGCACAGCAAACAAGATAGATATGCTGGATTTCGTTTCGCAAAACCACAAGTCGAACACTTCCCAAGTGTCTAGGACTGTGTGATGTATTTTCTGATGATGTGTGCAGATCCCAGTAGGGTGGCCTTTTGCAGTTGGCAGATGGTGATTTTGTCAATGTCTATTGTTTCCAAATGCCGGCTGAGATCTTTTGGCACAGCACCCAGTGTGCCCATCACCACCGGGACCACCTGTACTGGTTTCTGCCAGAGTCTTTGAAGTTCAATCTTGAGGTCCTGATAGCGGCTGAGTTTTTCCTGTTGTTTTTCATCTATGCGACTGTCACCTGGGATGGCAACATCAATGATCCAAACCTTGTTCTTTTCTACAACTGTGATGTCTGGTGTGTTGTGTTCCAGAACTTTGTCAGTCTGGATTCGGAAGTCCCACAGTATCTTTGCGTGCTCATTTTCCAATACTTTTGCAGGTTTGTGATCCCACCAGTTCTTGACTGCTGGGAGGTGGTACTTGAGGCATAAATTCCAATGAATCATTTGGGCCACATAGTTGTGCCTCTGTTTGTAGTCTGTCTGTGCGATTTTCTTACAGCAGCTGAGGATATGATCAATGGTTTCGTCGGTTTCCTTGCACAGTCTGCATTTTGGGTCATCAGCTGATTTTTCGATCTTGGCCTTAATTGCATTTGTTCTGATGGCTTGCTCCTGGGCTGCAAGGACTAGGCCTGCTGTCTCCTTCTTCAGGGTCCATTATTATTATTATTATTATTATTATTATTATTATTATTATTATTATTATTATTATTGTTATTATTATTATTACAGGTATTATTATTACATTAATAGTGATTTTAGTCTTTTGTTTGGTTTCATTAAATGTTCTTTCTTTCTTGTCTTGAAGGCCCAGTGGTCCAAGACTTTGGAGGAAGCAGGAAACCAGAAGAAAAGAGCAGACATGGTAAGTTTTAGGGTTGCGGGGCCAATTGTTTCATTCTGTATTCATACTTTGAACCTATGGGTTTTGTTGGCAAAAGCCCTTCATCATGGAGAAAATTGGGACATCTTGAAACCTAGCATACCATAGCTTCCGCTCTTGCGAGGTTTGCTTTATACAAGTCGGAAACTAATTGTATCAATGCCTTGATTTTTTAATTGGAACAGTTCTCTTGGCCCAAACGAATCCCTGAGATTTGTGAACATTTCCTGACTTTAGATGTATTCTGTCCATCTTTTGATCTTTTGTCCTTGTATGTGATTTTTTATGACTTGTTTTTATTGTTGTTTGATCTGTTTTATTGCTTTGTTTTATTGTTGTTGACTGGGCTTGGCCCCATGTAAGCCGCTCCGAGTCCCTTCGGGGAGATGGAGCGGGGTATAAAAATAAAATAATAATAATAATAATAATAATTATTATTATTTAGCATGTCCATAGCCATCCCAGACTTGCACTTGAAATCCCTGACCGACGCTGGGATGTACTGTAGGAAATCTCTCCTTTTCCTTTCTACGTGCTGTTTTAGAATACAGCTCGAGGGCTGCATTTAATATCCACTAAAGGAGTACTTATTTCTTGGCTTAAAGATTTGCACATTTCATGGCACGTTGTTCAGAACTTTGATATCCATGATTAAACGTTGAAGTATTAAAGTGGGGAAAAATAGGCTTGTCACATTCGAAAAATAAATTGTGAATCTCCTGATGGCTATGAACAGAAACACAGCCCTTTGTATACTGTCAGATGTTTTCTTGAGGTAGCTACTTATTTATCAAAGCTATTTAAAGGAGGTTTGCTGGTGTGATTATGCAGAATGTTCTGCAAACTCTTTCCGTAGCAATGCTTCATTTTCTCCTCCCTTCTGTTCCTCCGCCAGCTGCTTGACACATCCATTGGCTGGATTATAGGCAGCTGGAATTTCACAAATAATGCTGCAATTTGTTTTTTCCGCACCTTTCTTTGTATTCGTCCATAACTTAACAGCGCAGTTTTTGGCAGTTCAAGACCTGCAAATAAGTGGGTTCGAAAGCTTCATGGTCAGAATGTTTCAACTCAAACAACTAAATAGCAACTAAATAACACAGAATATGGTGAAAATTAAGTGGTTTGTGGGGATGTGTTTGTATTTGTGAAAGGTAAAGGAAAAATGTGGGACAAAATGTAACGGAAAGAAACAGACGCAGTGGCTCCTGGTTAAATGTGGTTTGCTGAAACCATCCTTTCCAAACACCTTTCCCCCATTATTTCTCAGTGATTGAGTCCTTGTTAGTTTGATGCTATGCCGGTGTGGCTGAAAAGGCGTCACAGATGCTGCTTCTTGACCAATATTCTGACACATGTTGGCATTGTTTTTCTACCAGTCATTCTATATCTGGGTTATCACTGTGGGTGCCTATAAAATGGCAAAAACACTTGTTAGGTGTTCTCACGTTGGAAACTGTGATGTTTATTTGAATCTGAGCTCAAATTGGCTTTATGTCACGAATGGTCTGAAACAAGGATTGGGAATTGGTAAGTATGCCCATTAATAATAATAATAATAATAATAATAATAATAATAATAATAATATTTATTATTATTATTATTATTATTATTATTATTATTATTTTAAGAAGAAGAACATGCCCTGTAAAGCAAAGTGAAGAACCTGCTTTGATTGAAGTCAAAAATCAGAAACTCCTCAAAGCACAGCAGACAAAAACCAGTACAAGAAAACCGCACTACAAACTAGAGCTGACAGCTGGCACAACAAAACATTGCATGGAAAGTTCCTTGACAAAATTGAAGGAAAAGCTGATCAGGAGAAGACCTGGCTCTGGCTCACGAATGGGACCCTGAAGAAGGAGACAGAAGGCCTGATCCTTGCAGCCCAGGAGCAAAGGCAATCAGGACAAAGGCAATTAAGGCCAAGATCGAAAAATCAGCTGATGACCCAAAATGCAGAATGTGCAAGGAAGCTGACGAAACCATTGATCATATCCTCAGCTGCTGTAAGAAAATTGCACAGACAGACTACAAACAGAGGCACAACTATGTGGTGCAAATGATTCATTGGAACTTATGCCTCAAGTACCACCTCCCTGCAGTAAAGAACTGGTGGGATCACAAACCTGCAAAGGTTGTGGAAAATGAGCTGCAAATATACTGTGGGACTTCCGAATCCAGACTGACAAAGTTTTGGAACACAACACACCAGACATCACAGTTGTGGAAAAGAAAAAGGTTTGGATCATTGATGTCGCCATCCCAGGTGACAGTTGCATTGACGAAAAACAGGAAAAACTCAGCCGCTATCCGGACCTCAAGATTGAACTTCAAAGACTCTGGCAGAAACCAGTGCAGGTGGTCCCGGTGGTGATGGGCACACTGGGTGCCGTGCCAAAAGATCTCAACTGGCATTTGGAAACAATAGGCATTGACAAAATTACGATCTGCCAACTGCAAAAGGCCACCCTACTGGGATCTGCACACATCATACAAAAATACATCACACAGTCCTAGACACTTGGGAAGTGTTCGACTTGTGATTTTGTGATATGAAATCCAGCATGTCTATCTTGTTTCCTGTGTCATACAATAAAATAATAATTTTATTTTTATACCCCGCCCATCTCCCCAAAGGGACTCGGGGCAGCTTACATGGGGCCAAGCCCAGTCCACAACAATAAAACAAAGCAATAAAACAGATCAAATAACAATAAAAACAAGTCATAAAAATCACATTCAAGGACAGAAGATAAAATCTTGGATAAAATCTTGGATAAAATCTAGAAAAACCTGGGCCAAAGTCATTTTTTGGGTCTAGAATTATACCGGTACTCACTTAATTGCTGATGGAAGCCAATGATGATTATGTTGATTTGTTATATTTATTTGCACTTTATTTTTCTCTCGTAACGGAGACCCAAAGTTGATACATCGTTCTCAGTTGTAATCATCTTCATTCCGAAGAGTCAAGAGTTCTCACAAATCACTTTGCTAGTATCAATACTGTCCATATTCTCCTCTCTTTGCTTTCTCTCCTTATTTTGGTCTTGAGCAGGTCTGGACTCTGCAGGAATCTTTTCTAAATGCTTTTGCGTCAGTGAGTGCCTTGCTTTGCTGATAGACGATTGAGTCTGGTATTGACTTAAGGAAGCTTTTAAGTTTATATCAACAGGGAAGAGGTGCTAAAATCTATGCCGCTTTTGAACTCATGGTGTAGCCCATTTTTTTTTCTTTAAACAAGATTTGTTGAAGCAAAAAACAATTTCTTCCCTTCAGCTATATTGTTATGGGAAGCATTTTCCTGTGGGGCATGATTTTGTGATCCCTGAAGATCTTGTTCGAAACCCCGGACACTTTTGCCCCAAATGTTTTCAACTGATATTTTTAAAAAAGAAAAGCCAATACCCTCCACATACTGCAAAGCCATTTTCCCAACTTTCTGAAGACAAAGCAGAAGTGAGGCTAAAAAATTGTAGCTTTTTCAAAATCATATGGTAAGCTCGATGGCTGAAATAGTGATCTGTATTCCGTTTCCAGTCCTATATTGTTATCTTTGGTCTGGCACAGTTAAAGCGCTGAGCTGCTAAACATATGGACCGAAAGGTCACAGGTTCGAATCCGGGGAGCAGAGTGAGCACCCACCGTTAGCTACAGCTTCTGCCAACCTAGCAGTTTGATAACATGCAAATGTGAGTAGATCAATAGATACCACTCCGGCAGGAAGGTAATGGCGCTCCATGCAGTCATGTCAGCCAATGACCTTGGAGGTGTCTATGGGCAATGCCGGCTCTTCGGCTTAGAAATGGAGATGAGCACCAACCCCCAGAGTCGGTCACGACTGGACCTAACGTCAGGGGAAACCACTACGTCAGGCGTAGTGGTTTAAAGCCTTGTGACTTGAAGGTTGGGTTGCTGACCTGAAGGCTGCCAGATTCGAATCCCACCCGGGGAGGGCACGGATGAGCTCCCTCTATCAGCTCCAGCTCCATACGGGGACATGAGAGAAGCCTCCCACAAGGGTGGTAAAAACATCAAAACATCCGGGCGTCCCCTGGGCAACGTCCTTGCAGACGGCCAATTATCTCACTCCAGAATCGACTCAAGTTGCTCCTGACACGGAAAAAAAAGTTCGAAGACATGAAAATGTGAGTAGATCAATAGGTACTGCTCCGGCGGGAAGGTAACGGCGCTCCATGCAGTCATGACCTTGGAGGTGTCTATGGACAACGCCGGCTCTTTGGCTTAGAAATGGAGATGAGCACCAACCCCCAGAGTCGGACACGACTGGACTTAACGTCAGGGGAAAACCTTTACCTTTACCTTGGTATGGCACGTTGTTTAAGGATCACAGGCCATGAAATCATGCTTTTGGCATCTCTCTTGCTTCAAGGATTTCTCATGAATTCAGTTTGACCTCCACAGTTTCCCTAACATTGAGCCTCAAACTCCTACTACTAACAGGAGTTTTTTTCCCTCTCATGGGAAACGTCTCTCTCTCGCAGCTCCTTATCTTGTGTTGCTAAGGAACAATTAGGGCAGTGGTTCTCAATCTGGGGTCCCAGATGTTTTTGGCCTTCAACTTCCAGAAATCCTAACAGCTGATAAACTGGGATTTCTGGGAGTTGTTTGCCAGGTCCAGAACAACTGGATTAGGGCAAAGGCTCTCCTTATTGTCCGATGCCAGTCGGCTCGGCTCAGAAGCTGTTTCCCTCTCTGTAAGGAAGTATGAAATTTTGGTTTACAGATGTTATGTTTAATTGTGTGTTTATTTTTTGAAAGGGTAGGTATTACAGTTATTGCATCTCAGCACTCAGAGGCTGGTTGCCATGGAGAAGTAGGCGGAGCCAACTGCCGTTTTGTTGAAGAAGTGCAGAGTTTTAAAAAGGGATTCAGTCTGTGCTCTGATGAGGCACAGGGAAGATTGATCCTAGGCTGAAGGGATCAAGGAGACTCAATTGTGAATTTTGAGTTGGTTTAAAATAAGTTTGGTGACTTATTTAATGTAGTCTGTGTCCTGGAAAGGAACAGAGAATCTGTGATCGTATATCATAGGGTGACTGCGGTTTAAAAGTAGCAGAGGAAGAAGTTCTGATTAAGTAAAAGAAGTGACATTTTAGGGAGTTTGACTCACTTCATTCTGGTATTGCAACTGTTAATAAAAGTGCATCTAAGTGAGAAACAATATTGTAACCACTAAGCTCTGTGCCTGAATAAACTTGTTATTGTTCCTCCAACATCTAAGCCTCTGTCACATCTATATATATAAAAGAGTGACGGCATTAGGGCAGCGGACAAAACAACAAAACTACAAGCCCCCCAACCTCCAAATTTGACAACACAACCCATCATCCACGGCTCTAGTTTGATACAACAAAAAGAAAAGAAAAATAAAGTCCTAATTAGAGAGAGAGGAATAATTGTTTTTATCCAATTGCTGCCAGTTACAAGGCTAAGTTCCGCCCACTTGGTCTCCTAGCAACCTACTCAGCCAGGACAGGCACAGTTAGGCCTCACTTAGGCCTCTTCCACAGATTATCTAATTTGCACTGGATTATATGGCAGTGTAGACACATCGAATCATAGCATCAGACAGTTAGAAGACACCCCTAAAGGCCATCCAGCCCAACCCAATTCTGCCATGCAGGACACAATCCAAGCACTCCTGACAGATGGCCATCCAGCCTCTACATAATGATGATGATGATGATGATGATGATGATGTTGAAGATGATGATGATGATGATGATGATGATGATAATAATAATAATAATAATAATAGAAGCATAGAATCCAAGAGTTTGGAGAGACCCCTAAGGGCCATCCAGCACAACCCTTTCTACTATGCAGCAGGACACAATCCAAGCATTCACAACACATGGACAACGTATAAATACTATACAATACTACACAGGGACACAGACCCCCTCTACCCTCACCACTTTCACAGTACACAAACAACCAAATGCATACTAAACATAAAGACAACCATACAACAGACATTCAATACCACCACTACCTCAACAATTTCTCACCAACACAACCAGACAAGGCCACAGCAACGCGTGGCCGGGCACAGCTAGTATATTATAAACCAAGTTGTGTTACCATCTGAAGTGAATAAGAAGAAGAAAAGAAAAAAAAATTAAAAGGTCTCCTCTCTGAGTCTTTGGTGGTTGCATCTTTACAAATTGGTGGCAGCGGTGGGATAAAAGGATCCCCCCCTGCCGAAAAGAACCTTAGACGTTCATAGTCCTTTACAATTGGTGGCAACCGTTATAAATTCTTCACACTCTCCGATCCCTTTTCACAAGCAGAATCCTGCTCCAAAATCCCCTCACTGGGAAACCTATCAGTCCTCACAACCATCACCTAATCTTCAGCCTCTGGCTGAACTACAACACCAAGAGATTTGCAGGTTCTTTGGTAGCGCCAGGCAGAACCAGGTTGCCACCAGGGATGCCCAGAAAGCTTGGCAGCACTTGCTACCGATGACATTGCGCTCGCACAGCCAAAGACGACGGCATCAAAGGGTAATAGACTCGCATAGCTAACTGACACAGTGCATTCCAGCTCATGATTCAATTACCTTTCTGCTAAAAGTCCGTTTACTACTTGGGGAAAAAGCGAGAGAAATTTAAACAGCTCCTGCTAATTGCAGTTGACAAGACAAAGGCAGTTTGACTTTCTAGTATTAATTAGCAAACCCATACTAATTAGCTTGTATAAGCACAATTCATGCCTCTTTCTCTAAACGCAATTAATATCGCAACTGAAGTCGGTCTCTGGGCTGTGCCGTCCTATCATTAACATACTTCACCCTCATTAAGCATGGACGGCGGTGGCTGGAGCAATGTGTTTGCGATTAGAGCCGTCGAGAAGCTCCTTTCTGTATTTCATATTCTGTCACGAGTCTGGGCCTGGGATATCTTTTGCAGTTTAAGCAGAATTAACCTCTCGCCGAGGGTTGTGGATATAGAACGACGGAACCTTTTATTCTTTCCGCTCTTAATTGCTTTGCGTACTTTTGCCACGAAGATACGCATACAGTAGAGTCTCACTTACCCAACATTCACTTATCCAACATTCTGGATTATCCAACACATTTTTGTAGTCAATGTTTTCAATACATCGTGATATTTTGGTGCTAAATTCGTAAATACGGTAATTACTGCGTAGCATTACTGCATATTGTACTACTTTGTTGTATAACATGATGTTTTGGTACTTAATTTGTAAAATCATAACCTAATTTCATGTTTAATAGGCTTCTCTTTAATCTCTTCTTGTTATCCAACATATTCGCTTATCCAACGTTCTGCTGGCCCGTTTATGTTGGATAAGTGAGACTCTACTGTATCTTGTTTCTTTCTTGGACTGTGAAGTTGACTCCGTCATGTTTGGTTTGAAAAATCTCATGTTTCATCCCAGTATGTGAACACGAGCTGGCATTTCATATCTCCCTAATGTCCATGGGGGAAAAAAAATAAATGATTTGAACTGAAACATATGAAACTTGCATTGCACTCCGTAGGGTCATAAGCATGGCTTCCATCCTTCCATCGGTGTATCTTTTAGTTCCTAAAGCCTATTCAGACCGATTAATAAGGACAAAGGTTTGGAACGGATTACCTAGGTTTCAATATTTTAATTTCAATGTATTATTACGGAGGGAACTTTAATTAGAATTTTAATAGCAAGGTTAGTTTGATTTATATTTTAATATCTGTGAATGCAGTTTTATTGGTATCTTTCTCCCCCTAATTAAATTGAAAGTTGTCTTGTATCCCAGCCAGGTTATAAAGGAAATGAATAGATAATAATAAATAATTACAGATGTTGACAAAGAAAGCACAGACCAGGCATGGGCAAACTTCGGCCCTCCAGGTGTTTTGGACTTCAACTCCCACAATTCCTAACAGCCTAAATTTTATCTTTATTATAATGTAAATTAGGAAAAAAGTAAGAAAAGGAAGATAGAGATTTATGAAAGAAAGGCTGTCGTTAGCCTACGTGAAAAGTTGGCTAAAGGAAATGGATGGCTCATGAGGTCTCTTTCAACTCTATGATTCCCCCAGGCAGGAAGCAGCCAGGCTTTGAAGCTGCAAGGCCATTCAGTGTTAATCAAGGTGGCCAATGGCAACATTCACACTTGCCTCCAACAGACAAGTGTTGGACCCTGGACATTATTCCACAGATATATAAACTTCACTTGCCTAGTTTCCAACAGACCTCACAACCTCTGAGGATGCCTGCCATAGATGTGGGTGAAACTTCAGGAGAGAATGCTTCTGGAATATGGCCAGACAGCCCGGAAAACTAATAGCAACCCGGTGATTTTGGCCATTAAAGCCTTCAACAACACATAGAATTAACGCAGTTGCCTGCCATAGATGTGTGGGTGAAATGTCAGGAGAGAATGCTTCTAGAACATGGCCATACAGCCCGGAAAACTAACAGCAACCCAGTGATTTTGGCTATTAAAGCCTTCAACAACACATCAAATTAACGCAGTTGCCTGCCATAGATGTGGGTGAAATGCCAGGAGAGAATGCTTCTGGAACATGGCCATACAGCCCAGAAAACTAATAGCAACCCAGTGATTTTGGCCATTCAAGCCTTCAACAACACATTGAATTAACGCAGTTGCCTGCCATAGATGTGGGTGAAATGTCAGGAGATAATGCTTCTGGAACATAGACAAACAGCACAAAAAACTCACAGCAACCCAAAGACAGCATTGGATTATTAGTGTGGACTTTGTGCATGAATGTATACAAACATTCTCCTTTTTTTGGGGAGGGGGAATCCATAATAACCTCCTGAAGGTGGGCTTAGCCCCTATTTTTTTCTTTTGTTCTGAAGTCAGTCGAAATGAATGGTCGCCGGGAGAATTCCCTCTGGTGTACGCTGTACATCTGCCTCATGTACCCTCTTTGGAAATTGATGTTCTGCTTAGAAAGCCCTGGAAAAATTAAAGCCATCTGCTGTATATTACCAGACGTGCCACAAATTCAGATGTGGAACCTTGATGAGGTGAATGGTAATGATGAATACATGGCGAAAATAATGATAATCATTGTTCTGCCTTGGCTCAGTTTTGCAATTCCCAAACTATGTGGAATTTTGATCTGGACTATCATTGGCTAGGATGGCCTGGACAGTGTCCTTGTAAAATTCAATGTCTTCTTCCATGCATACTACTTAGAACAGTGGTTCTCAACCTTCCCCTTAATACAGTTCCTCATGTTGCGGTCACCCCCAACCATAAAATTATTTTTGTTGCTACTTCATAAATGTCATTTTGCGTCCATGTGTTTTGGACTTCAACGACATCCTTCAGTATATGGACGATTGGCTCATAGCAACAGGCATGGGCCAACTTCGGCCCTCCGTCCAGGTGTTTTGGACTTCAACGACATCCTTCAGTATATGGACGATTGGCTCATAGCAACAGGCATGGGCCAACTTCGGCCCTCCGTCCATGTGTTTTGGACTTCAATGACATCCTTCAGTATATGGACGATTGGCTCATAGCAACAGGCATGGGCCAACTTCGGCCCTCCGTCCAGGTGTTTTGGACTTCAATGACATCCTTCAGTATATGGACGATTGGCTCATAGCAACAGGCATGGGCCAACTTCGGCCCTCCGTCCAGGTGTTTTGGACTTCAACGACATCCTTCAGTATATGGACGATTGGCTCATAGCAACAGGCATGGGCCAACTTTGGCCCTCCGTCCAGGTGTTTTGGACTTCAACGACATCCTTCAGTATATGGACGATTGGCTCATAGCAACAGGCATGGGCCAACTTCGGCCCTCCATCCAGGTGTTTTGGACTTCAACGACATCCTTCAGTATATGGACGATTGGCTCATAGCAACAGGCATGGGCCAACTTTGGCCCTCCGTCCAGGTGTTTTGGACTTCAACGACATCCTTCAGTATATGGACGATTGGCTCATAGCAACAGGCATGGGCCAACTTCGGCCCTCCGTCCAGGTGTTTTGGACTTCAACGACATCCTTCAGTATATGGACGATTGGCTCATAGCAACAGGCATGGGCCAACTTCGGCCCTCCGTCCAGGTGTTTTGGACTTCAACGACATCCTTCAGTATATGGACGATTGGCTCATAGCAACAGGCATGGGCCAACTTCGGCCCTCCGTCCAGGTGTTTTGGACTTCAACGACATCCTTCAGTATATGGACGATTGGCTCATAGCAACAGGCATGGGCCAACTTTGGCCCTCCGTCCAGGTGTTTTGGACTTCAACGACATCCTTCAGTATATGGACGATTGGCTCATAGCAACAGGCATGGGCCAACTTTGGCCCTCCGTCCAGGTGTTTTGGACTTCAACGACATCCTTCAGTATATGGACGATTGGCTCATAGCAACAGGCATGGGCCAACTTCGGCCCTCCGTCCAGGTGTTTTGGACTTCAACGACATCCTTCAGTATATGGACGATTGGCTCATAGCAACAGGCATGGGCCAACTTCGGCCCTCCATCCAGGTGTTTTGGACTTCAACGACATCCTTCAGTATATGGACGATTGGCTCATAGCAACAGGCATGGGCCAACTTTGGCCCTCCGTCCAGGTGTTTTGGACTTCAACGACATCCTTCAGTATATGGACGATTGGCTCATAGCAACAGGCATGGGCCAACTTCGGCCCTCCGTCCAGGTGTTTTGGACTTCAACGACATCCTTCAGTATATGGACGATTGGCTCATAGCAACAGGCATGGGCCAACTTCGGCCCTCCGTCCAGGTGTTTTGGACTTCAACGACATCCTTCAGTATATGGAAAGATCTTCAGCCTTCTCTGCCAAAGGGGTCACCTAATAACATTAGAAATATGTGTTTTCTGATGGTCTTTGGGACCCCTCTGAAACCCCCTCGTGACCTTTCCAGGGGTCCTGACCCACAGGTTGAAAAATGACTATAATGTTAGACTTGAAAAAACCTGGGTACTATCTCTAGAAACCTTTCCAAGCAAGAAGGCAACTAAGTCAGCCTGCCTATGACTGGAGGCAAGGCTTCTTGATCATTCGTTGTTTCTCACCACCTTAGCACGATTTGCAAAACCCAGATTAACCATGTGAAACAATTAAACTTGCAGAATAAATTATGCAAAACGTGCAAAAGTTTGTTCAGCTGGCCTTGTTAGCGCATTGGCCGCAGAATGTATATTTCCTAAGTGTAATACTTGATTTATCTCAGTGCGGAATTTAGAAATGTTTTAGTGCGGAGCATACATGAGGGAGACCAATAATTCAATCTCAAGTGTCAGTGTTAGGCTCAGCAGCCACCTCCCTTCCAGCTCTCTGTGGATAAATCAAGAGGCAGAAAGTGTCATCTCGATCCTTTAGCCGAGATTCACCCTGCTAAACATGCTGGTCCTGAAGCCGTAGCCTTTGCATTCTTGGGTCTCGAGCGTGCGGCTCTGTTGTTCTCACATCTATAGCTATTCCGCCATTGCACTTTTTCACTCCGGAGTTACTGCGCTGCCTCTCCGAGGCAAAGAGATCATGCCGTTGAACTTTCCTGGCGACCTTTTGATAAATTATGAATGCCCTCCCCTTCCCTATTCGGGATTACTTAATTGAGGTTGACAACTCTTCATTGTATTACAGGCTCTGGCTTGTAAAAAAAAAAACAACAACCCCGCGTCTATGAATATTTTATTAACCTTTAAAGACTGGCTGCTTCATTCCATGCTCTTGCCAAGCTCTGTCCTGTTAGAGTTCCTTCTGATTGCGGCATTTTTACAGAAAAGCGCAAACCCTCTTGTCTTCTTTGGGGCTCATTTCACTCTCCAGCTGGTGGCAGGAGGACACTCGGTCCCAAAGACCATTTTCACGTTTTAGTCCTATTTCCAAACACTTGCTTTCAAGTGTAGCTTGTCTTTTTTTTATTTTATTTTACTCCTTGAGGCTTTCTTATTTCGGTTTGCTGCTTCGGAAGCAGAATTATCCTGGCTGTCAGAAGGCAAAACTAAACCCCGACGTCACAAACCATTGCCTACATTCTTCACATTTACAGATCCCCTTGGGATTGAAATCCAGGAGACCCGAGCTTCATATTAGCTGTGGTTCCTGATAGAATAGAATCATACAATCATAGAATAGTAGAGTTGGAAGAGACCTCATGGGCCATCCAGTCCAACCCCCTGCCAAGAAGCAGGAAAGAGAGGGAAAGACTTGACCACTAGCATTGAGATAAGGACTTTACCCTAAAACAGTGGATCCCAATCTTTGGTCTTTCAGGTATTTTGGACTTCAACTGTCAGGACAGGAGCAGGGAGAGAGATGTGATCCGACCTTCTCCCTGACTTGTTGATGAGTCTCACCTTCCACTCATCAGTCAGACCACTTGCGCTTCTGCACAGTAGCACTGACAAAACGACACCTCAGTCGTAGATTATCTGCTGATCCCAGCGGTACTAGGTTTTATTTATATACAAGGCTATATACAACTCCAAACACCATAACTCTCAGGGCACATGTTTCCTGCAAAGGGAAAAGTATGGCATGTCCGTTCAGCACAGCCGAGAGTCCATTATCAGAACAAGTCCAACATTCCACAGTCTATGACGAATGTTCCGTCCAGCAGTTGAAACTGAAGTCTTGACCCATTGGCCCTGCAAGCTATCCATCAGGGCTGGCATGCAGTTAACTCCTCTGCTGCTGGAAAGCTTGCCGGAACACAGATGCACAATCCAACAGCAAACATTTGATCTAACATTTCCCTCTATAATAAACAAACCACACTGACATCAACTCCCAGAAATTGCAGCCATCTTACCGCCTGTTAGGAAGTCCAAAACTTCTGGAGGACCAGTCGTTGGGAACCACTGCTCTAAAAGGAGAAATGCTAAGCAGAAGGCCAATGTCTTCAACCCTGACTATATCTCTCCCTTTGTGGAAAATGGCATCTACAGCTGGGCAGTCAAACTCCAGGACGTGGTTTTGGGGGCCAGCTGGAGGCACAATGTTTGTGAAGAAAAGATGTAACAGGAGGCAAACACCATCTTCTCTGTCTTGGTTCTGGTTTGGTGATGTTGAGAGACAGGGAGGCCTTGGGCTGCCTGCAGAGATTTGGACCTTTGGTTGGCCAGTGTGGCAATCCTTGTTCTCTTCTTAAGACTCAAAGGGAGGCAGGAGAGACTGCACTGCTCATAGAAATATGAGAGATGGAAAGCTTTTTAGAAGAACATTTTCTTTGTTTCTTGAGTAATCTTTGGAAAATGGTTTTAGCTTCATGTACCATTGGGCCTTGAGAAGACCCCGGTGGTGCAGTGGGTTAAACTGTTAAAATCATAGAATCATAGAATCATAGAATAGTAGAGTTGGAAGAGACCTCATGGGCCATCCAGTCCAACCCCCTGCCAAGTAGCAAGAAATCACGTTCAAGGCACCCGTTGAGCTGCCGAACTTGCTGACTGAAAGGTCGGAGGTTTGAATCCAGAGAGTAGAATGAGCTCCTGCTTTTAGCCCCAGCTTATGCCAACCTAGCAGTTCGATAACATTCAAATGTGAGTAGATCAATAGGTACCACTCTGGTGGGAAGGTAAAGGTGCTCCATACAGTCATGATGGCCACATGACGTAGTAGGTGTCTACGGACAACGCCGACTCTTCAGCTTAGAAATGGAGATGAGCACCAACCTCCAGAATTGGACCTGACTATACTTTTACCTTCCATTGGGCTACCTAGGCTTGAACTCCCAACTTCACTTTGATTTTCTCTGGAGTTTTCTTAGGTCTAGCTTGAGATGCCACTGTCAGGGATTGATCTTGGCCCATTGTGCCCTCAAAAAAGGTTTGGATTCCCTATTTTGGGAAATAGTAGTGCAAAAGCGAGGAGAAAGATATTCTGGTTAGTGATATCGGACAAAATTAAAAATGCCATTGGACTTTTTGTGTGTCTGTGTCACATTGTTGTAACATTTTCTGCATACCAATAAACACCAGTCCAAGTGGTTTAATTGGAAAGCGTACATGACAGCTTTGCTTCCCGTGGTTGATTTGTCGGCCTCCGCGAAGTCAACCTTTCTCAACAAAGTAGACATTCTAGGTCCAAGCTGCATGAAGCGTCTTTCAGAAATAATGGCACGGTGTTGCTATTGCTTGGAATTAATTTTATTGGAAAGCAGAATATCAGACTTCTAAACTATCTCACCATACACTATGTTTCCTTGGAGCAGAGAGAAAAAATTTAGAATGCTACTAGCTGTACCCAGCCACGCGTTGCTGTGGCGAAGTCTGGTGGTATGGGAAATAAAGTATTGAGGAATTCGTGGTAGTTAAGGTAAAACGTAAAGGTTTTCCCCTGGCATTAAGTCCATTATAAATGGGTTATATAACTGTGTGGAAGGGCCTTGAGTCTACACTGCCATATAATCTAGTGCAAATCAGATAATCTGTGGAAGAGGCCTAAGTGAGGCCTAACTCGGCCTGTCCCCTGGGCTGAGTGGCTTGCTAGGAGACCAAGTGGGCAGAGATTAGTCCTCTAACTGGCAGCAATTGGATAAAAACAATTATTCCTTTCCCTCTAATTAGGACTTATTTTTCTTTTCTTTTTGTTTGTAGTTTTGTTATTTTGTTGGTCGCCGTGATGCCATTACTCATTTATATATATAGATGTTTGCCCATTGCAACAACGATCGCAAATATGGATTTTCACCTCATCTACCCCTTTAGAGCAGTTTTCCATCCTTGGGGTATTGACGTGCTAAAATGGTTAAATATGGAGACGCAGAGGGCATGTGAGTCTTTTCTTTGTCATTCACATGTTCAAACAGATTTCTCTTTCTCGGGGCAGCCTCGCCGTAATGCATTTAAATACTGATGGGTTTAAATAGCTCCTTGAATTGTGTTGAGACTTCTAGTCAAACACAGCCTTTCACTTCAGTATATCATGCCATCTCTCTGCAGTTCACTTCTTATTTATCTTTGCCTTTTTAAAGACCGTCTCCTCTCCAAAGAAGCTTTTGGAAACATTTCATCAGCCCATTGCTTCTTAAATATTTATGATTGGCTTTTCAGCTTCCTTTACAGAAAAATCTTAAGAGCTCCTGGGTGGAGACTTTTGGTAAATTGGTATCGGCATGCGGGGCTCAGCTGTTTATTTAATTTTCGCAAACATGGCACCATTTAACATTACCTAGGGCCCCCCTATATAGTGCATGTATAACATAGAATCAAAGTGTTGGAAGGACCTCATGGGGCGGAGAGTCCGAATCCTTGCTCGGTGTAGGATCTCCAGCTTGAACATCCTCAGCATTTCTCTGGATGATGAAACACAACCATTAATATGAGATCTTAAAAGTAGGATGAGTAAGAGCCAGAACAAACCTAGTCTTAGTTTTTTAACCAATGGCAATCTCAAATAAATTTGAGCTTTTGGGAAAACTATAGTGTCTGGCTTTACTCGGCGGTTATCTGTATACCTTCTGTTAAGATCAAAATCCTTAACATACAAAGGCACTTTAAGCAAGGTAAAAAGATAACCAAAATGAAAACAAGATGAATAAAGGGTTAACTCCACCCAGGGCTGTTGAAAGATAACTTAAAACAATACATTACAAAAGGAGATTTTGCTGGTTGCAGTCATCTCTCTGGAGTTCTTGGAAGTCTTTTGCCTCTGATGAAAATCAATGGCTCACACGCTGGTACTTGTAAGATGTCTCGATCTTCTTCTTTGTGAAACTTAGGCTGACCAAAAGCTTCTGTTGTCTCTGGGACTGGTGGTATATGAGTACTGCTGAATGAAGTGTTTAGTGCTAAGGATGCTTGTTTTGGATTGCTTGGGCCTAGGATTGCCAGACAATGACCAAGACTCAAGTCTAGCAAAGGAGCTCTACACAGGCAAATGGACTAAACCAACTAAGGGGGTTTTATGCTCCACCCTGGACATTCCACAGATCTATAAACCCCACTTGCCTAGTTTCCAACACCTCACAACCTCTGAGGATTCCTGCCATAGATGTGGGTGAAACGTCAGGAGAGAATGCTTCTGGGACATGACCACACAGCAGGGAAAATTCACAGCAACCCAGTGGCCAAACAATTGCCCATATACATACATGGAAACAATCCTTCTTTCCACTTGTATTTCCATGTTAACCCTCCTCCTGTAGATAGTGTACTGCCACCATTAGAAGCCGCTGGTGGCCTTTTTATACCCTGCAGGAATTTGACTAATCCTGCTTTAAAGCCACCTTAATGGATAGCCATTAGCGCATCTTGTGATGGTGAATTTTACAGTTGAAATTGCGCATCTGCCTTCAGTCCCAGTTCATCCTTTGATCTTCAGAGTCTCTGGCACCTGATTTCTATTTTGTGCCCTAAATGCATGTTTGTGTATACAACAGAAGCTGATTCGCATGATCTTGTCATTATGTGATAATTGCTGCTGTCACAGACTTATTGAACGGAGGGGACGAACCGCCTCCCACCAGGATCACAGCATATGTTTTTCCACATCAGCCTCGCGTTTATTCATTGCGCCATCGGGACCGTTTTAGTAAAGGCACATAAATACAAACACAGATGAAGTACCAGTAGATACTTTTAAGTAATACAACAAAGTTAGAACAAACTCATCTGAGTCTGGGTTTGGAGCAACACGGGTTAAATACTGTATATACTTGAGTATAAGCCTAGTTTTTCAGCCCTTTTTTTAAGACTGAAAAAGCCCCCTTTGGCTTATACTCGAGTGAGGGTCCTGGTTGGCTTATATTTGGGTCAGTTTATACTCAAGAATATATGGTACATTTATTATTTTTCTCTATTATTATTGGTATTATTACATTTATTATTTTTCTCTATTATTGTTGCTACTATTAAATTTATTTTACTATATTTTTATTTTATTGTATGACACAGCAAACAAGATAGACATGCTGGATTTCATATCACAAAATCACAAGTCGAACACTTCCCAAGTGTCTAGGACTGTGTCATGTATTTTCGGATGATGCGTATTATTATTATTATTATTATTATTATTATTATTATTATTATTATTATTATTAATACATTCATTATTTCACTCTGATATTATTATTATTATTATTATTATTATTGCATTTGTTATTTTACTCTATTTATTACTACATGTATTATTTTCCTGTATTTAGTATTATTATTATTATTATTATTATTATTATTATTATTATTATTAATACATTCATTATTTCACTCTGATATTATTATTGTTGTTGTTGTTGTTGTTGCATTTGTTATTTTACTCTATTTATTACTACATGTATTATTTTCCTGTATTTATTATTATTATTATTACATGTATTATTTTACTCTATTATTATTAAAAGGATACATAAGCACATTGACATTGAAGAAGATGAGAATAATGATTTGATCAGAGTCGGAGAGTCTTATCTTAAATTTGAGCTTGATGTAAATATTCAAAAACATTGAACCTACTGATGCCTCAATTAATGTAATTTTATTGGTATCTATTTTTTTTTCTCAAATTTACCACCCTCGGCTTATACTGGAATCAATCCCAGTTTTTTTGTGGTAAAATTAGGTGCCTTGGCTTATATTTGGGTCAGCTTATACTTGGGTATATATGGTATTATTATTATTATTTTATTATGACACAGCAAACAAGATAGATCTGCTGGATTTCGTATCACAAAATCACAAGTCGAACAATTCCCAAGTGTCTAGGACTGTGTGATGTATTTTCGGATGATGCGTGCAGATCCCAGTAGGGTGGCCTTTTGCAGTTGGCAGTTATTATTATTATTATTATTATTATTATTATTATTATTATTATTATTATTATTATTATACTCAAGTATATACGGTACTTCTTCCAACAAACAGCTGCCTATAATGTCGGTGTAGTGTAAGATATTTGGATCCAGGCGCACCATAGATGCTGACTTCAGCTTCTATCAACTACGGTTTGGATGTTGTGTGTGCATTCTCCCTTCCCGTGGCTTTTAAAAGAGAGCAATTTTTCAAGTTTATCCCAAATGTCACTCCATTTCATTTCCAAATATAATCTCATGGCGAGAAGGTTCGCGCTCGCCCATTTTCAATCTCCAAAGTTAATACATGAATTTATATTCTTTTCTCCCGCCCGCTCTCCTAAATTAAGAGCCGTAATTACCAGGCGCGCTTGCTTACAAGCGAATAAACCAATAAACCGCCACGGGAAGAGGCACACTCACCCTTTACTACCCCCTTCTCTCCTATTGAGGAGGAAGTTTCCATCTTTCCCATTAGCAGCCTTTGCTCACATTCAGGACCATGGAAGCCTTATCTGATGTTGACCTCAAAAACACACAAGCTGTTCCCTCTCTCGCGCATACATGCATGCTTTCCGAATAAGCGCACCTTTTTCCTTTTGCCATCAACACACCATCAGAAGCCATGGCAATCTATTACTAACGCTAAAGGGAGCCGGTGGCAATTTATCTGCTCATGTCAAGCAAGCAGGTGGCAGTTGGACTCAAGGCTGAGGCCGCTTAGCCAATGATGAATAGCCTATTTACTGAGGCTGCATCTTTGGATGCTGTCCGCACACAGACCAGGGAGCAGCGCAGAACTATAATAACAAACCTCATTGCAACCTTTGGCAAGAATGGAACATAACAAATGGCTTTGTGTGCCGGAGAGGTGGGGAGGAATTGGAAGTTTCTGCCCGGCCTGCCTGGTGTCTTGGAGCACCTGTCTTATCCTGGCCATCTGTGATGGGCTGTGCGGAAAGAGAGGAGCGGCTCAGTAATCAGAAAATTGAGGAAAAGGCTTCTCGCTGTGATAATCTTATCGGCCAGCCAATATGAATTAACTTTGAGGCTACAGGTGCAGCCGTACGCCTCCCTTTGTGCCATTGTGGCTGGATTTGGGAAGCAATCGGAGTTGGGTTTTAGGTGGAACGAAGGCCTGGAACTCTTTTATTTACTTAAGTCAGTCCTTTAAGGTGTGAACTAGGGTTGTGCTTTTGATTAGAATTGCTGTTCGTTTTGTGTAGTTTCATCCGTTTTATTTATTTATTTTATTACATCATTTCTACCCCGCCCTTCTCACCCATCAGGGGACTCAGGGCGGCTTACAATATACATCACAAACACAGTTTACATCAAATTAAAAGTCATCCAAGATTAAAAATTACAATAAAAATTAAAATATAAATTAAAAACAGCATAATTATACATCTAAATATACATTTCAGGCGCATTTTTGTCTCATTTTGTATTTTGTCTCATTTTTGTATTTGTTCCTGCTAATGAAAATGGGGCGCCTATTCGAACAGAATTTTCGTCTGGCTTACAGAAAAAACCCGAAATTTTTCAGACCATTGGCTGCAATGGGAGGGTTTCTGAGGCTTTGGTTTTTGGGCTAGAGGAGTGAAAATCGCCACACATGGAGGGCATTTTTGACCCCTTTTAGCCCACCAACTTTTAAAACGTTTGAGTCTTCCCCAGTGCACTATTGTTAAAAAAGGTAAAGGTAAAGGTTTCCCTGACATTAAGTCCAGTCGTGACTGACTCTCGAGGTTGGTGCTCATCTCCATTTCTAAGCCAAAGAGCCGGCGTTGTCCATAGACACCTCCAAGGTCATGTGGCCATTGGCATGACTGCATGGAGCGCCGTCACCTTCCCGCCGGAGCGGTATCTATTGATCTACTCACATTTGCATGTTTCCGAACTGCTAGGTTGGCAGGAGTGGGGCTAACAGCGGGCGCTCATTCCACTCCCGGAGTTTGAACCTGGGATCTTTTGGTCCACAAGTTCAGCAGCTCAGCGCTTTAGCACACTGTACCTTCAGGGGCCCAATTTTAAAAATAACATTGTTATTAATATTATTTTTAACACCCATTGGCACACATCAGCTATGATGGGGAGGCACTCCTCTTCCAGACTCAGCTTAGAGTCCCAGGATAACTATTATTATGAAGGCCCTGTTCTCTCTCATTCCCACCACTTGAGCTTGAGATGGAGGTGGGACTGAGAGAAGGGCTCTCCTGAAGGGTATCTCAGGACCTGGAATGCAGGTTTGTACAAGGGGATATGGTTGGCCAAGTAGCCTGGACCTGAATTGTCTAGGGCTTTAAAGGTCATCACCAGCTCTTTGAATTGTGCCTGGTAACAGACTGGCAACCAGTGGAGCTGCTGGGTTCCTCGCTCCCTGTAGCCAACCCCAGTGAGCAACCTGGCTGCAGCTCTTTGGACCAGCTGAAGTTTCCAGTCACTCTTTAGAGACAGCCCCACATAGAAGAGTGTGTTATAGTATGTAACTAAGGCATGGGCCACCATGGTTACATCTGGCTGGAAAGGGTGCACAAGTTTTAATTATGCAGAGGCCCTACCAGTCACCGCCAACACCTGGGCCTCCAGGTTCAGCGCCGAGTCCAGGAGAACCCCCAAACTGCAGACCTGTGTCTTCAGCAGGAGTGGGACCTCATCCAGCACAGGCCGGATCCCTATTGTTGTGACTCAGCTGGAGCCTCAGAGTGACTCTGATGGGGATTATGGGATTCAGGTTCAAGATGATGGGATTCAGGTTCAAGTTGACTCTGATGGGAATTATGGGATTCAGGTTCAAGATGATGGGATTCAGGTTCAAGTTGACTCTGATGGGGATTATGGGATTCAGGTTCAAGATGATGGGATTCAGGTTCAAGATGACTCTGATGGAAATTATGGGATTCAGGTTCAGAGTGTTCCTGTTGTTGGAGACGAGGAGCAGGGAGGCTTTCCCACGGCAGGGAATGGTGTTGATGATACTGAAGTTAGCCAGGTGCAAATTGTCTCAGGAAGGGAGGATAACTCCCAGTCAGATAGCATGCAGATAGAGGCTCATGCTAATGAGCCGTCTGGCCTTGACAAGATGGAATCTTTAGATCGAGCTGACCGTTTGGAATTCCGGGTTCGCAGAAGTGTTAGAATAGCAAATAAGAGGGAGGTCAGAGGCCAAAGAAATGCTTTCATGCTATGCAAAGAGTATTAAAAGAGTGTGCTGAGAGAGAAACCTTTGTCAAAGCAACTTCTCGTTTAAGTCAAGAAGCCAGCTCTTGCTTTCCCGGATTATCTCGCAGCCTTTGTGTATTCAAGTTCATGGGACTTTGTCATGCATTAATGGAACCTTGCTTTATGCCTATTGTTTTCTTGGATTATTCTTTATAGCCTTGTTTTTGCAACAATCGTTTGGAACTTTACTTTTGCTTTTTAAGAACTATCTATTTCCTATTTCCTAATAAACTACAAAAGACTTCAACCTGTGTGCAGCCTGGTGTATTTAGCAAGGTGAAGCTAGCCTGAGGTGCGACACCTATTCTCTGATCTGCCTTCCGACTGATCGGGAGCACCTCTGTCTTGTCTGGATTAAGTCTCAATTTATTTTGCCCTCACCCAGTCCATTACTGGTGACAGAGACTGGTTTAGGGTTAGGATGGAAAGAAGTAGTAGAGCTTGGTGTCATCTGCATACATGTGGCACCATACTCCAAAAACTGGGATGACTTTTCCCAGCAGTTTCATAAATGCCCTTCACGTGTATTTTGGTGTGTCAAGATGTTTTCATTTGTTGGTAGTTTCTGCACTGAGATGTGGCACTCAGTTGCCCACAAGTGGACCTCTTTTCACCTGTCCTTTCCCTCCCCAATGAGCCTCAATATTGGGTGCTGTCTGACTGTAGTTGGATCCCGTTGCCTGTGGTCAAATTAGGATGCCATACAGTGCTGTTGAAGGATACTGTGTGCTAATGCCTTATCTCCCCTGGTGCCGAAGTCTCCGTTTCGGTGTGTGTTTTTGGGTTTGCATCTCTAATTAGGGCACTGCCTGCTTGTTATTTTCCTACGTGTACAGAGAGCGCTGCATTTTATCATGTATTTTTTAAAAGGATGGCAGATGGCAAAGGCGGAAAAAAAGAAGGAAAGGAATCCAGCCTGAGCAAAAAGTGGGTGCAGGATGAGAAGGCTGACCAGGAGGAGGGAAGAGCATGGCGTGTTTCCTTCACATTTTCATACGCATGTCCTAAAACCGGATATGATCTTTGCTTAAGCTAAAATATATCCACTTATCAGACTTTGGGGAGGGAGAATCCTTCTTTTTTCATGCAGGGAGAGGAGCTTATTCAGTAAAGAACAGGCGCAATTGTTCACTCACCTTGTCTCTGATTGTTTATAAGAGCGAACACTTCAGTGAAAAGCAAGAAATCCGTGGCTTGAAACATCACAGGAAGGATAGAATGATACTGTTTAGTTCACCCTTCCTACCCTTAGCAAGCAGACCCTATTATTTTAGAACAATACCAGCTTGAAGGCCTTTGATTCTTTGTAGAGAGTTATGGAATGATGTTGCTGTGACTCCCTATATTGCTGAGTCTCAGTGCTGTGATCCTTCACAATGGCACTAAGGAGAAGAATTAAGCTCGAATGATCTGAACATGTTGCCACAGTTTTAGAAGATTTTAATATTTACTTGAGCATTTACCTTTGCCATTTTAGCATATAAATGTTTTATACAGTTTTAACTACCATATTCAATACTGTGTTTTAACCTTGTTCTTCACTGTGTTTCTTAATATCTAATTGTATACGTTTCTATGCTATTCTGATGCTTGTACATTTTCTTTTGCTGGTCATTGACTGTAATAAATAAATTTGATTTGATTTGACCTGAACATGTCCTTCCATTTCTGTTAGTGCAGTGGTTCCCAACCTTCCTAATGCAGTTCCTCATGTTGTGGTGACCCCCAACCGTAAAATTATTTTGATTGCTACTTCATAACTGTCATTTTTCCAACTGTTACGAATCGTAATGTAAATATCTGATATGCAGGATGTGTTTTCATTCACTGGACCAAATTTGGCACAAATAGACTAACAGACTAATTAGACGCTCTGAAAGAATCTGTGAAAAGGCTTTGAAGTCCAAGTGTGTTTGACATGATCTCATGGCTACTTGCTGCTCAGTCGCATAGTTGTTTTCGACTCTTGGTGACCTCGTGGACCAGTCCAGGCCAGAGTTCCCAGTCGGCCATCACCGCCCCCAGTTCCTTCAAGGTCAACCCAGTTCCTTCAAGGATACCGTCCATCCATCTCACCCTTGGTCGGCCACTCTTCCTTTTTCCTTCCATTTTCCCCAGCATTGTGATCTTTTCCAAGCTCTCCTGTCTCCTCATGATGTGGCCAAAATACTTCAGCTTTGCCTCTACTATCCTTCCTTCCAGTGAGCAGCCATTGGGCATTATTTCCTGGAGGATGGACTGGTTGGATCTTCTTGCCAAGGTCCAAGGCACGCTCAGGATTTTCCTTCAAAAACATCTCTCTTCCTTCGCTCAGCCTTCCTTATGGTCCAGCTCTCGCATCCATAGGTTCCTATGGGGAATACCATGGCTTTGACTATGCGGACCTTCGTTGTCAGTGTGATGTCTCTGCTCTTCACTATTTTGTCCAGGTTAGCCATTGCTCTCCTCCCAAGAAGGAAACGTCTTCTGATTTCCTGGCTGCAGTGATCTTCGCGCCTAGAAATATAAAGTCTGTCACTGCCTCCACGTTTTCTTCCTCTATTTGCCAGTTATCAATAGGTGTGGTTGCCATGATCTTGGTTTTCTTGACGTTTAACTGCAGCCCGGCTTTTGCACTTTCTTCTTCCACCTTGGTGATAAGGCTCCTCAGCTCTTCCTCACTTTCGGCCATCAGAGTGGTATCATCTGCATACCTAAGGTTGTTAATGTTTCTTCCAGCAATTTTAACTCCAGCCTTGGATTTGTCAAGACCCGCACGTTGCATGATGTGTTCTGCGTACAAGTTGAACAGGGAGGGTGAGAGGATGCAGCCCTGCCGCACTCTGTTCCCATCTTGAACCAGTCTGTTGTTCCGTGGTCTGTTCTGACTGTGGCTACTTGGTCTTTATACAGATTTCTCAGGAGACAGACAAGTTGACTTGGTATCCCCAGACCACCAAGAACATGCCATAGTTTATTATGATCCACACAGTCGAAGGCTACTTGGTCGAGCTTAAATTAAGGCTTGCTAGCTTAACACCTTTCAGAAGAGACAACATTGTGATAGGGGAGGCTCTCCTGTCTCTACTCTCAGGTTCATGATTCAAGTATTCTCAAGTTACCTGTTCTGGTTCATGCCCATGCTTCCTTGAAGGGTTTACCTTGGTAAAGTTCTTGCTTTCTTGTTTATGGATTTATGTTTGAAATATTGCTATGGATTTTGGTTCTCTTGATTTCATTTCTCCTTCTCTTGCAGTTGGAGGTAGAGCTTCAGATGCTGAGGAGCCAGGCGTCCACCATGGACTCGAGTGCCTTCGTTGCCAAAGAAGAGGTGAATGCGCTGAGGTGAGCATCCAGTCCTCTTCTCTGCATTCCTGTGGGAGCGGGAAAGGGCTCTGTCTTTCTAATTAGGACATTTGTCTTCTGAGAAGAAGTAAAATTGCTTTCGTGATAGGGTTGTGAGCTTTAATCGGGGTGATTAATTAGCTAAACTGTAATCACAGATTAAAATTTCTCCCTTGACTAATTGGCAAACTGAAAGTAAGGAAAAAGTGGAGAAGACTTTGACGGTTGGCTAACCGGCTCCCTCCTCACTAGTGAAAGAGCAACATGAACTTATTATTAGTTGTATTATATTGATGCATCATTCCTCTGTATGATGTATCTACAGACAATTCTATCTCAGTTCAATCAAATGACAACAGAGAACACCAAAGTGTTTAAAACCCACAAAGAGCAAGTCTAAAGATTTTAAAGCTAGGCAAAAGTGTGTCTGGTTTTCTCTATGGGTGTTATCAGGGAAGAGGCAGTGTATCTTATGACCATCAAACTGATCTCTCTGGGTAGCAAAATTTAAAACAGTGTCTTTGAAGAGCTTGTAATTTATGAGCCAGTTCAAACAGGAGATGATAACCTTTGCAATATCCTGATTCCAAGCCATTCAGGGCTCTATAGGTAAGCACCATCATCTTGAACCGAGTCCAGAAACAGCTGGGAAACAGTTTAGTTAATTTAAGACTGTTGTTACAAGACTATAAAGGATGCTCTCACAAGCAATTCGGTGACCACATTTTACACCAGCTGTAGATTCCAGAAGCTCTTCAATGGCTGCTCCAAATGGAATACAATTGGTATCAATCATTGCAACCCATTATGACTTCTCTCAGAAAAACAATGTCTGAAATTATGGAATGACACTCAAGGGTGGAGCAAGCACCTGATGCTTGTGGAGCAATGTTGGGTTCAGAAGCACTCGCAAGTTCACCCATCTTCTCCCTTAAATGGTGTGAAATCCATCCAGAATAGGTTGGCTAAACTAGTGGATCTCTCTTGTGTCTGGATTAACTTGTCAGCTTTCTGAGTGGCCTGAGTCAAGCCAAGACTGCAAAGACAAGTCTCCTATGAACAAATGCTGCCAAGATGGGTTTGAATGCCTTAGGGTCAGAAGTGAAAGCGACCCACCTCCTTATCTGTCTGTTCAATAAAGAAAAGGCATAGACGATGGATAGTAAGCTTCCGTGTTCGACGAAGATTGGAGCTGCAACGTGTATGTGTGTGTGTTTAAGTCCCCAAAACAGTGGTCCTCCATCCCTATAATCTTGTTATGCAGATTATTTTTTGAAAGAAATGAATTTATCTCCATTTTAGTCTTGATCTTTCTCTCTACTTTCCATTGACACATTGCTAATACAGGGAGGATAATATGTGGGGAATGGCTACGCTTCTCTCTTAACTTCACCCCAACCTTGTTCAATTTTGGAGGACTTTCTTTTTTAAAATAATTTTTATTGAGATTTTCCACAAACATATCATTATACATATTATATATATTTTAAAAAATGGGAGGAAAAAAGGGTGAGGTGAATAAAGATACAATAGGAAGGGGAAAAAAAGAAACAGAAAAAAAAATCACATTCACAGGTAGGGACAAACATTTTGGTCTTCCATCCCTCCTTCGCGGGAGCCTAGCGTTGTTTGTTTTGATTTTTATAGTCCTGGTTGCTTTCTTGTTATCTTTCTGAATCTTCATTTCCAAGGCTTATTTCTTACTGCTCGTTCATGTACAGCAGAGTCTCACTTATCCAAGCCTCGCTTATCCAAGCCTCTGGATAATCCAAGCCATTTTTGTAGTCAATGTTTTCAATATATCGTGATATTTTGGTGCTAAATTCGTAAATACAGTAATTATTACAACATAACATTACTGCGTATTGAACTACTTTTTCTGTCAAATTTGTTGTATAACATGAAGTTTTGGTGCTTAATTTGTAAAATCATAACTTAATTCGATGTTTAATAGGCTTTTTCTTAATCCCTCCTTATTATCCAAGATATTCGCTTATCCAAGCTTCTGCCAGCCCGTTTAGCTTGGATAAGTGAGACTGTACTGCAGGGGTCCCCAAACTAAGGCCCGGGGGCCGGATGCGGCCCTCCAAGGTCATTTACCTGGCCCCCACCCTCATTTATAATATAATATTTTTATATCAGTTTTAATAATATAATATATATACATATGATATTGATAATATTATGTTATACAGTGTAATACTAATAATAATACCATATAACAATATTAATTACATGTTATATATTACATATAATATTACAGTATAGTGGTATAGTTCAATATAGTAATATATAATGCTAATATTGTGCTATGCTAATAATATAATATATTGTATGTACATACAGCTGCTCTGAATCCCCTTCGGAGTGAGAAGGGCGGGATATAAATGTAGCAAATGAATAAATAAATAATTGTAGACTTAGGCTCACCCAAAGTCTGAAATGACTTGAAGGCACACAACAACAACAATCCTAATTAACTTTACTATCTCATTGGCCAGAAGCAGGCCCACACTTCCTATTGAAATCCTGATAGGTTTATGTTGGTTAATATTGTTTTCATTTTTAAATATTTTATTGTTCTTTCATTGTTTTGCACTACAAATAAGACATGTAAAGTGTGCATAAGGATTTGTTCGTATTTCTTTTTCAAATGATAATTCGGCCCCTCAACAGTCTGAAGGATTGTGGACCGGCCCCCTACTTAAAAAGTTTGAGGACCCCTGCTCTACTGTATTCTCTATATACAGCCCAATCTGTCTTTTTTATTGGCTGACCCCTGTGTGTTTTTAATAAAAAAGTTAATTCATCCGTATCTCGAATCTCTTCCATTTTCTCCTTCCATTGTTCTTTCATAGGAATAGTTTGTGACTTCCATTGTTTTGGAGGACTTTCGATCTCCGGCCCCTCATTGTTGGGCATTGATGTATGTGGCTCCTTCATGGCATTTGCTTCCTTCTCTTGGAGCCAGCCTGGCCGTTTGTTTCTGATTTTAACTAGCCGCCTGTCTTTTAAGCATAGGATCTGTCGGCATCCAGGTAGGAAGAGCTCCGAATTTGCCTTTTTGTGCTTCCAGCAGAAAAAACCGTCTCCCTAGTGTGCTGTTACAGATGGCAGACATATCCATGTTGCGATTGAATAAGAGAGAAGTTATAAAACAGCCTTCCAGCAGAGCGTATGGAGGCCCTTATAAAAGCTGCAGTAGGTAGGACTGGATCGCGCTTCGTTCGGTGATTAAAGCTCCCTCTCCAAAGAAGCCGGAGCAATAACTGAGCTTCAGCAAGAGCAGCAATGTCAACAACCACACGAGAAGTTGGGATGTGTCATTCCTTTCATTTAAATTGGAAACCAAACCTGAGAGAAAGCCAGATAGATTTGTGACTGCTCCTGGGCGAACGGGATGTTTGGGTGCCGTGCTTCTTCCACTTCTAGTTCTTTCTGTGTTGTCACTTTCAAAAGTCCTGGTTGTCTCCAAGAGGTACCAATTTGAAAGGCTCTGCGCGCAAAATCCAACAAGCCTGAAACCGCATGTTTTGCCCTTGTCGCTGGTTGCATTTTGCAAAGTTATCCTCAGTGCTCTGTCCTTAGGCAAGTAGGGCGAGGCTTCAGTCAGTTGTATATGAAAGAGGACAAATAAAGTAAAAATGTGTTCTGGGCTCTGCTGAGCCATCCCAGTAGAGTTCAGCTTCAATCCTGGTCAGAAGAACCTTCTTTTTTCTTCTTTTTTCTGCTTTTGTTGTGTGTACTTTGGTTGCATTTAGAGACAAGCGTTTATTTCTGGAAACAGTTTCTGCCCGTCCTCTTTCCAGGTGATCTTTGGAGCTTGTCTGTGATTCTATTTGCTCCAATAGTTATGCTTCACATGACACTGGGCCCAAAAGAACATTTTATGCCAATGGTTCCATTTCATCAGCAGAGCGACTGTAAATTAAATATGCTGGTTACTAGCCAGCTGCAATAAATCACTACTGACCAAGAGGGCATGAGTTCGAAAACAGCCCGGGTCAGATTGAGCGCCCGGCCATTAAATAGCCTAGCTTGTTGTTTACCTAAGCAACCCGAAAGACAGTTGCATCTGTCGAGTAGGAAATGTAGGCATTGCTTTATGTGGGGAGGCTAATTTAACTAATTTATGTCACCATAAAAACATCCAGCAGCATGCAGAAGAATGAGGAAGTACTTCATCAAGGACTCGGTGTCACAGTGGATGATGAAGCAGCATTCCCCTCATGAAGCCGGAAGCTGGAAAATGTTAAATTACCTCTGTGTCTCTGTCTGTGTCTGTATGTCGTATGTCTAATTTATTTATTTACAGTATTTATGTTCCGCCCTTCTTTCTCACCCCAAAGGGGACTCAGGGCGGATTACAATGAACACATATATTGCAAACATTCAATGCCAACAGACAAACAATATATATAGACAGACACAGAGGCATTTAACATTTTTTCCAGCTTCACAATTCCGGCCACAGGGGGAGCTGTTGCTTCACTGTCCACTAGTGGCTGTACTTCCTCATTCCTTTCCTCGTGTTTTGCTGGCAGTTTTTATGATGTTGTAAATTAGTTAAATTAGCCTCCCGCATAAAGCATACCTAAATTTCCCTACTTGACAGGTGCAACTGTCTTTCAGGGCTGCATAGGTCAACAGCAAGCCGGGCTATTTAATGGTCGGGGGCTTAACCCGACCCAGGCTTCGAACTCATGACCTCTCAGCCAGTAGTGATTTATTGCAGCTGGTTACTAGCCAGCTGCGCCACAGCCGGCTAGTATTGAATATTTGGCATGTTTATGTACATTGTGATGAGAAGAGCGGAATATAAATACTGGAAACAAATAAATAAATAAATTTGCTTGCAGTGTTTGAATTGTGCAAGGGAGCCTGTTTTGGGTTGGGACTAGTCCAGGCATGGGCAAACTTGGGCCCTCCAACTCCCACAATTCCTAACAGCCTCAGTCCCTTTCCTTTTCCCTCTCATCCGCTTAAGCTTCCAAAAAACAAATCGGTAGCAACGGAAGGACAATGACATCCATGTCAATCCTCCAAATCTGTATTCACATCCGATGTGTGAGGGCTTTTTCCCCCTTTAAACCAACACACCATTCTTTTGTCTTCTTTTTCTTTTAATATGGAAAGTAAAAAATTTCCCTGGGAAGCTTGAAAGACTTTATCTATTTCTCCTCTTCCTTCCCCGTTTCTTTCTCCTCGTGAGAACAAAGCGCTCTTTTCATCAAACCTTTTATAACATTAAATGCGAAATTCTCTCCCAACATTATTACTTCTGAGAAGCAATATTAACACTGTCAGTCCCTCTCCTACAGCCTGCCGCCCATAAATCGCATTAGCTGTACTTTTGGGCAATCACCGGATGGCCAAAGCCGATTCAGTATTTGATTTTGTTGACCATGCTGCGAGGAAAATATTTTTAGAGGAATGGGTGGGACCAGGCCAAAAATGGGAAATACAGTAGAGTTTCTTATCCAAGCTAAACAGGCCGGCAGAAGCGTGGATAAGCGGATATCTTGGATAATAAGGAGGGATTAAGGAAAAGCCTATTAAACATCAAATTAGGTTATGATTTTACAAATTAAGCACCAAAACATCATGTTATACAACAAATTTGACAGAAAAAGTAGTTCAATATGCAGTAATGTGATGTTGTAATTACTGTATTTATGAATTTAGCACCAAAATATCACGATATATTGAAAACATTGACTACAAAAATGGCTTGGATAATCCAGAAGCTTGGATAAGCGAGGCTTGGATAAGTGAGACTTTACTGTATACCCAAGTGTGTTTTGTCATCTTCTTTAGTAAGTAAGTAGCTGTAGAAGAAACGTAATCTTTACATGTGAGAAATCCCAACTTTGTATTTCTTTCCGTCAAACTTGGGTACTACTACCATGCATAGAAACTCATCTGATAGAAAGTCCCAGTTGACATTGTCAAATGCTTTTTCAGCGTCTAATGCCAAAAAGAGAACGTCTTTCTTTTTCATAACTTCATAGTATTCCGTCAAATTTAATATACAGTAGAGTCTCACTTATCCAAGCCTTGCTTATCCAAGCTTCTGGATAATCCAAGCCATTTTTGTAGTCAATGTTTTCAATATATCGTGATATTTTGGTACTAAATTCGTAAATACAGTAATTACAACATAACATTACTGCGTATTGAACTACAGTAGAGTCTCGCTTATCCAACGTAAACAGGCCGGCAAAATGTTGGATAAGCGAATATGTTGGATAATAAGGAGAGAATAAGGAAAAGCCTATTAAACATCAAATTAGGTTATGATTTTACAAATTAAGCACCAAAATATCATGTTATACAACAAATCTGACAGAAAAAGTAGTTCAATACGCAGTAATGTTATGTAGTAATTACTGTACAGTAGAGTCTCACTTATCCAACACTCGCTTATCCAACATTCTGGATTATCCAACACATTTTTGTAGTCGATGTTTTCAATAAATCATGATATTTTGGTGCTAAATTCGTAAATACAGTAATTACAACATAGCAGTACTGCGTATGAACTACTTTTTCTGTCAAATTTGTAATATAACATGATGTTTTGGTGCTTAATTTGTAAAATCACAACCTAATTTGATGTTTAATAGGCTTTTCCTTAATCCCTCCTTATTATCCAACATATCCGTTTATCCAACGTTCTGCCGGCCCGTTTATGTTGGATAAGTGAGACTCTACTGTATTTACAAATTTAGCACCAAAATATCATGATGTATTGAAAACATTGACTACAAAAATGCATTGGATAATCCAGAACGTTGCATAAGCGAGTGTTGGATAAGTGAGACTCTACTGTACTTTTTCTGTCAAATTTGTTGTATAACATGAATGTTTTGGTGCTTAACTTGTAAAATCATAACCTAATTTGATGTTTAATAGGCTTTTCTTTAATCCCTCCTTAATATCCAAGATATTCGCTTATCCAAGCTTCTGCCGGCCCGTTTAGCTTGGATAAGTGAGACTCTACTGTAGTTCTTAAATTTTCTTTTATATTTCTGTATGGGAGAAATCCCGCTTGTTCACATTTTAGATCTCTTACAATGCAACTTACCACTTGGCCAGCTTTTGAAAAGAATGTGCAATTATCCATCAGAAAACATGTTCTTAAACGAATCACAAATTGAACAAGATATCACAGTTTGCACATGGTAATATAGTTACAAATCTATATTTCACTAGCTGTGCCCTGCCACGCGTTGCTGTGGCAAAGTGGTGGTGGTATTGGTTAAAAATTGTTGTGTAATTTTTATTTGACGTTATTTGTATTTTTAAATTAATTTTATTGTAAGTTATCTTTTTATTTATTATATTTTATTATTTTCTTGTATTATTTTTAGTTATTTTCTGTTATTATAGTATTTTATTGTATTAATTTTTTAGTGTTTTAAATTATTTTTAGTGTTTTTTATTATTTTTTATTGGGTTGCTAGGAGATCAAGTTGGAGGAGCTTAGCCTTCTAACTGGCAGCAATTGGATAAAAGCAATTATTCCTCCCTCTCTAAGTAGGACTTCATTTTTCTTTTCTTTTTGTTGTATCAACCTAGAGGCGTGGATGATGGGTTGTGTTGTCAAATTTCGAGGTTGGGGGGCCTGTAGTTTTGTTGTTTTGTGGGTCGCCGTGATGCCATCACTCTTTTATATATATAGATTTTTCCCCAGTTGTGGTTTATTTTTGTGCAGGACGTAACTAAACCATAGAAGTTCCATCTGAAGAATATGAGCCAGACCCAATATGAAATGGTCTCTCTCTTCTCTTTGGAGTCTTTTTAGATGCCTCTCTTTTATAAGCGGTTCCTCTGTTCCTGCTTTTTCTCTTATGCCTGGGTCTTAGGAGGCTAACCCTCGAGAAAAAGCAGGTACGAATCTTGGTGCAGAAGCAACTTGTGTGAGAGTTTTCCTCCAAGCTAAAATGTTCTCAGAAGGCTTTCAAATGCTGCATTCCTGTGCCTTCAGAGTCTGCTTTTCAGGATAATTTCAATTTCAATTACAGCTGCTCAGGGAAACCCTTTGAGGGATCCGAAGCAATCCCTACCGCTGAAATTCTTGTTCATGTTCTCAACCGCCAAGGTTTTGGAAAAGGCTCTTCATAATTAATTGGGTGCAGATCATTGTTTTGAGCCACATTAGAACTTGGCTGTGCAGTTTTTCTTCAACTCAGACTCAGAACAAAAGATATAAGAGTTAAAAAGAATGTGCATTTGAATGGGTGCAGACTGGCCTTTGCCTCTGAGCATAGACACTTTCTCACCACCTAAACTGGGACATGAAAGTCATGACTTAGTTAAAACCTAAGGATTGTACAGTATGTACTATTTATTTATTTATTTATTTACAGTATTTATATTCCGCCCTTCTCACCCCGAAGGGGACTCAGGGCGGATTACAATGAACACATATATGGCAAACATTCAATGCCAACAGACAAACAACATTCAGTTTTTAGACAGACACAGAGGCATTTTTAACATCTTTCCAGCTTCACGATTCCGGCCACAGGGGGAGCTGTAGCTTCACCGTCCATTGGTGTCTGTTCTTCCTCATTCTTTTCCTCGTGAGCAGTTTTTTTTTATGGTGTTGTAGATTAGTTAAATTAGCCTCCCGCATAAAGCGTACCTAAATTTTCCCTACTTGACAGATGCAACTGTCTTTCGGGGCTGCTAGGTCAACAGCAAGCCGGGGCTATATATATATATTTTAATGGTCGGAGGCTTAACCCGACCCGGGCTTCGAACTCATGACCTCTCGGTCAGTAGTGATTAATAGCAGCTGGTTACTAGCCAGCTGCGCCACAGCCCGGCCCCTAGCTGTGCCCTGCCACGCGTTGCTGTGGCGAAGTCTGGTGGTATGGGAAATAAAGTATTGAGGAGTTGGTGGTAGTTAAGGTAAAGGGTAAAGGTTTTACCTTACATTAAGTCCATTATAAATGGGTTATATAGCTGTGTGGAAGGGCCTTGAGTCTACACTGCCATATAATCCAGTTAAAATCAGATAATCTGTATTTGATAGACAGTGTGGAAGAGGCCTAAGTGAGGCCTAACTCTGCCTGTCCCCTGGGCTGAGTGGGTTGCTAGGAGACCAAGTGGGCGGAGCTTAGCCTTCTAACTGGCAGCAACTGGATAAAAACAATTATTCCTCTCCCTCTAATTAGGACTTTATTTTTCTTTTCTTTTTGTTGTATGAACGTAGAGGCATGGATGAGGGGTTGTGCTGCCAAGTTTAGTGTTTCTGGGATGTGTAGTTTGGTTGTTTTGTCCTAGGATGAAATTTCATTACCCTTTTATATATATAGATAGTGATGTATAGGATATATAGTATGTAACGGCGCTCCATGCAGTCATGCCGGCCACATGACCTGAAGATGTCTACGGACAACACCGGCTCTTCGGCTTAGAAATGGAGATGAGCACCAACCCCAAGAGACGGTCACGACTGGACTTAACATCAGGGGAAACCTTTACCTTATAGTGATTCAGATAACTGGGTTCTTCTAAGGTTACAGTTAGCAAAACTTGTTCACTTCCCTGGAAGCTTGCTTGATCCAACTTTGGTGACACACTGGTTCTCCTTCCACAAAGCTGTATAAAATCCACATTGAGCTGGATTATATGGCAGTGTGGACTCAGATCATCAACTTCAAAGCAGATTTTGTGGATTATCTGCCTCGATATTCTGGGTTATATGGCTGCGTGGAAGGACCCCGGATTTGCAGGCTGAAACAAGAACCTAGTTGTTACGTTCTTGTGATAGGATTGTAACACCGAGATGGAAATTCTACGAATTCTGAGTATCATTTTTGTTCTCGTAGATTAAAGATTGAGGAACTGGAAACGGAAAGAAGACGATTAGAAGAGGAGAACAGGTCTCTGGAGATGAAGCTGGAACAGATAACCTTACAGGTAAGCATTTTTGGAAAGCTTAGTCCAGCTTGAGAAGTATGTGTTGTCGAAGGCTTTCATGGCCGGGATCACAGGGTTGTTGTATGTTTTCCGGGCTGTCTGGCCATGTTCCAGAAGCATTCCCTCCTGACGTTTCGCCCACATCTATGGCAGGCATCCTCAGAGGTTGTGAGGTGTGTTGTTGAAGGCTTTCATGGCCGGGATCACAGGGTTGTTGTATGTTTTCCGGGCTGTCTGGCCACGTTCCAGAAGCATTCTCTCCTGACGTTTCGCCCACATCTATGGCAGGCATCCTCAGAGGTTGTGAGGTGTGTTGTTGAAGGCTTTCATGGCCGGGATCACAGGGTTGTTGTATGTTTTCCGGGCTGTGTGGCCATGTTCCAGAAGCATTCTCTCCTGACGTTTCGCCCACATCTATGGCAGGCATCCTCAGAGGTTGTGAGGTGTGTTGTCGAAGGCTTTCATGGCCGGGATCACAGGGTTGTTGTAGGTTTTCCGGGCTGTCTGGCCATGTTCCAGAAGCATTCTCTCCTGACGTTTCGCCCACATCTATGGCAGGCATCCTCAGAGGTTGTGAGGTGTGTTGTCGAAGGCTTTCATGGCCGGGATCACAGGGTTGTTGTATGTTTTCCGGGCTGTCTGGCCATGTTCCAGAAGCATTCTCTCCTGACGTTTCGCCCACATCTATGGCAGGCATCCTCAGAGGTTGTGAGGTGTGTTGTCGAAGGCTTTCATGGCCGGGATCACAGGGTTGTTGTATGTTTTCCGGGCTGTCTGGCCATGTTCCAGAAGCATTCTCTCCTGACGTTTTGCCCACATCTATGGCAGGCATCCTCAGAGGTTGTGAGGTGTGTTGTTGAAGGCTTTCATGGCTGGGATCACAGGGTTGTTGTATGTTTTCCGGGCTGTGTGGCCATGTTCCAGAAGCATTCTCTCCTGACCTTTTGCCCACATCTATGGCAGGCATCCTCAGAGGTTGAGAGGTATGGAGATATATAAATCACAGATATACAAACCTTCCTTGCTTAGTTTCTCCATACCTCACAACCTCTGAGGATGCCTGCCATAGATGTGGGCGAAACATCAGGAGAGAATACTTCTGCAACATGGCCACACAGCCTGGAAAACATACAAAAACCTTGAGAAGTATGCCTTTCTAGCATGCTTACAAATATGAGCTGGATGGTTTTGTCCTGTGCTTGTGGCCTTTCACTCCTGCAAACAGACGTGCAAGGAGGTAATCTCACCAGGTCTATAATAATGTCAATTGCATATGTTGTTTTATGAAATGAAATGGCCACATGACCTTGGAGGTGTCTACGGACAACGCCGGTTCTTTGGCTTCGGAATGGAGATGAGCACCAACCACCAGAATTTGACACAACTAGACTTGATGTCAGGGGACAACCTTTACTTTTATTATTGTAGTTTTATGTACTACAGAACTGTACAATGATTGATTGGATGACGCAGATGGCTTTCCTCCTTTCACTCAGTCTTTACTTGCACCCTGGTGTATCAAATATCAGATTTTATAAAATTATAACTAACTTTCTTTCTGTCTTTCTTTCTTTCTTTCTTTCTTTCTTTCTTTCTTTCTTTCTTTCTTTCTTTCTTTCTTTCGAGTCTCCGGTGGCTCAGTGTGTTAAAGCGCTGAGCTGCTGAACTTGCTGACTGAGAGGTCGGAGGTTCGAATCCAGGGAGTAGAATGAGCTCCTATTTTTAGCCCCAGCTTCTGCCAACCTAGCAGTTCGAAAACATGCCAATGTGAGTAGATCAATAGGTACCGCTCTGGCAGGAAGGTAATGGTGCTCCATGCAGTCATGCCAGTGGCCACATGACCTTGGAGGTGTCTATGGACAACGCCGGCTCTTTGGCTTAGAAATGGAGATGAGCACCAACCCCCAGAGTCATTGGACACGACTGGACTTAACATCAGGGAAAACCTTTACCTTTACTATGTATGCATTTGCTTATGTATATGTTTGGCGACTATTAGGGTTGGTTATGTGACACTGTTCAATGACTAGCAAAGGAAAATGATAAGATCACCAAAGGCTGCCTAAGAAGAATTGTGTTTTTATGTTGTCAAAGGCTTTCATGGCTGGAATCCCTGGGCTGCTGTGAGTTTTCCATGCCCATACAGCCCAGAAAATTCACAGCAACCCAATGGTGTTTTTGTTGTGACGGTTTCAAAGAATCCCTCTTCAGTATCTCTGCTTCAGCTCAAATATTCTGTACTAGCTTTTCCCAGCCACGCATTGCTGTGGCTTATGGGAATCCTTTGTTGGTCAGGTAGACTAGCAGTGAATAGCCTTGCAGTCTCAAAGCCTGGCCGTTTTCTGGAGTAGCTGGAGCTGTTTGTTGTATGAACGTAGAGGCATGGATGAGGGGTTGTGCTGCCAAGTTTGGTGTTTCTGGGATGTGTAGTTTTGTTGTTTTGTCCTAGGCCGAAATTTCATTACCCTTTTATATATATAGATTTCCTCTCTGATGCAAATAAGCACACAAATAACAACCCGTATACAAATTTCAAAGAAAAATGCATACCTTGTAGTCATTTCTGAAAGTGTGGCCCTTGCCTGATGTTGGGAAGGGTAGCTTACACTTCTCAGAATGGAAAAAAAAGGTTTTGTTTTGAAACACATTCAAAACGAAAGAGTGACTTTGCCTCCTCCCTTTTCCACCATAGCGCCTACTTTTTAAGGATTTCCTGTTTGAAGATAGCAAATGAGGGAACCTGAACATCTTTGCATTAAATCAAACCCTGTCTTACTCAAAGGAATATTGCGTTATCTCTGTGTCTGTTTCTCTGCGTCCTCTCAGATGTGCCGAGCACAAGCCCAGCGTTGTTAGGGTGTCCCGTTCTTTTCATTTTTTTCCCCATTCCCCTCCTTTAAATTGTTTGTTGCTGGAGATAGCAGGTGATTTTTAAATGCCAGGTTTGAAATCACCTAGATCCTAGGCAGGCCATTGATTTTTTTTTCTCTTGACACCTGTTAGAAGCTGATCAAATTTCCCTTTTATTACCAATTCCTGAAGATTGGGATGAGGAACGGGGGCGGGAGCAGTGACAGCTTTGATAAAACGGGGCGTCGAGAGCGACGGAGCGCTTTTAACCAAGCAGCATTTAGCATGAAGCTTGTCACCGGGTTCTCCTTTAATTGGGCTGCTGTTGTCAGAAGGAGATGAAAGGATTGGGCTCGGTGTTTGGATGCCCCAGTCTCCGAGGAGCACTTACTGCCGGTTTGGTTCCACAGAAGGTTACCGCTTGCTCGTTTCCGCCTGCAAAGATATCTGTCTGTTCATAGCTCTGGAGCAGCATAGCCCAGGCCTAAGCAAATCTCTGCTTTTTCGATGGAGATTTGGAAGGTTTGAAATGTGTTACCAGCCATGCTCTTAGTCTAGCCCAGGGGTCCCCAAACTAAGGCCCGGGGGCCACATGCGGCCCTCCAAGGTCATTTATCTGGCCCCCACTTTCGGTTTTAGACTTAGGTCTGAAATGACTTGAAGGCACAACAACAACAACCACAACAACCATCCTAATTAACTTGACTATCTCATCAGCAAGAAGCAGGCCCACACTTCCCATTGAAATCCTGGTAGGTTTATGTGGGTTAAAATTGTTCTTATTTTGAAATATTGTGTTGTTCTTTCGTGTTGCACATTGTAGATGGTAAACGGAAGCTCTTACATGTGCCCATGAGCCCAGAGTCACCCTGCAGAACAATGCTCAGATTTGCAGAACAAACAATACAATAACTTTACTAATTCCAAGAGATCCAAAGAACAATGGTATTCACAATGGTCCCTCTGATTGCTTACAGAAACCCAGCAGTCATAAACAGTCCTTTTTCAGTCCATAAATCTCCTTCAGTGAAGAATACAGTCCTGGTTCTTCATCCTCTTTTCCCAGTAGCAAACAAGGCCTCAGAAATAGCAAGGACTCTCTGAGTACAGAGCCATCTTCCCCAGGCAGTACTCACACAGACTCACACTGAACAGAAATTTGTTCAAACCGGTTCTCCAGCAGCAGAACAGAAACAGTTTCGAATCAAATTACAGGTCTTTGCAGGTTCAGCCAATCGGCTTCATGCACTTCATTTTCCAGTTAACACACAAATATAGCACAGTGCCTTTGCAAATCATAACATTTCGTTGGCCTTTTTTTTTTTTTGCACTACAAATAAGCCATATGCAGTGTGCATAGGAATTTGTTCATATTTGTTTTTAAACTATAGTCTGGCCCCTCAACACTCTGAGGGACCGTGGACCGGCCCTCTGCTTAAAAAGTTTGAGGACCCCTGGTCTAGCCCTTTAGATCTTGCAAGCAATTGGCCTCTGAGATCTGCCAGTGGCAGGAATTATTCAATCCGCTCTGCTTCCATTTACTCATTAACCCATCCTTTTATGCTCTTCCAAGGAAAGGGAATATGAGACTATGTGGCTGCTTGATTTTTTTTAGCAATCTTTCAAGCATCAAGCTGCACTGGGAGCCCAGAATTGCCAAAATTGGAGATACGATTTGGATAATTCTGTCCTATGTAGGTGGCCCATAAAATCCATTAGTTGGGTCATCACATTTGTCAAGTGCCGTTTGCTGGTGCGGTCGTGACTGAGGCAGATTGCTGGGGAAGCAGTTGGCACTGCTAATTCAAAGAGCATTTGGGACTGCTCTTTAATAACTGCTTCAGTTTGACATTGGAAAGTGCCATGCTTCAAAATTGGTTTTCTCCTCTGTTTTAAAAAAAATGACCCAGGAAGAATATTGTTTGCAATTTAATTTAAGACATGGATTGTCCTCTTAACGGCGAGGATTAGTTGGTTGGTGATTGGCATATTATACCTCATGTGGCATCACCAAACATGCGTGTGAAATGTCAAGTTTCTTTCCATGGCAGCCAGGATTAGACAATTCCCAATTTTAGATACAGGTTTATTTTGGGTTTAAGGGTGAAATGATGAATCAAGTGTTTTTTACTGTTTGCAACTGTGTATACCAGATATGTGTTCCAGCATCTGAAGTGTTAACGGCAGGCCAGTTTGAGTGATAGTCTGCAACAGCCAATAGGTCGTGACTTCCAGCTGGAGAGGACGTTCGTCATTCTGTTGTGGAATGTGCTCTTATCAGCAGTGTGTGTGAGCTTTGCTGATCGGCAAGGAGAGAAGCATGTCTGCTGTGAGTGATGGACTTTGCAACTTGTAAATAACTTGTATATATGGAATAAAGTCTTAGAACCGCTGCGTTCAGCTGATTTGCGACTGTGGTGTCGTTTGTCGGTACTGCTTCTCCGGACGGGCAAGCAGTCTGACGGTGGATGAATTGGTGAGAGTCATGGATCACCAATAAATTCAGGGTGCTGCGGAACTGATGTTTTTAAATCACACCCTGAGAGCTGAAACATGTCAGTACCTTTGTAGTTTTTAACTTAGGTTATTAGCCATCATGTATGGCATCAAGCAGTTTTAATGCTATGTTCTAAGCAGTTTTAACTGTTGTAAAATTTAACCTTATTCACCTTGTATGCCTGTGAAGAAAAAGGGTCTTTGGACTATATTAAAATGTTGTTGTTGTTACTCTTTCTTCAAATTATACATGAATGTTATTGTTTCTTGAATGACTTGTACAAGAGAAGAACTAGCTGACAATCCAGATTCACTCTTGAAAAATCTTTGGCTACCTGTAGGTTGGCTAAAACATTCCAGTTTTGAGTGAAGTTGTGACTACTTTAAGCCAGTTTGTATGTTTGTCTCAGCAGTGTAAATAGATCGGCAGTAATGGTGGAATGCATGTCAGCCACTCAATTGTCTAGCTCCCTTAACTTTGTTAGGATTGAGAGCTTTCTAAAACGGAGGCATGACACTGTCTCAGTGAAGCAACTTACTTGTCTGAAGTTGGTGTTATGTTCAGCACGAAGACTCTTACGCACCATTATTTAACATTACTTTTGAGTCGATCGCATATTTGGGTCTGTACAGATAAGGAATGGCGAGAAGACTCCGTCTGTGCCTTCAGGGCTTGCAATCTCATTTGCTCCAGAGGAACCTAATTTGAGATCCAAATGGAATAAAGGCTAAATTCCCCTTAGACGTGCCAGCAGGCATCATCACAGACACATATTTCTTGGCGGGCACTGAGAAGCCCTTCCGTGTACTAAACATCTATTTAATTCTCACATCACCTATGGCATTAGTGCCACATGCTGCTAGGAATCTAGGCAGCCACTTGGCATTCTAAAAATATCACAGGCGGAAGAGAGTTGGATTTTCATTGCTTCAGAAAGGCGTTTTGGAAAAGATTTTATTCATCTCAGGTGAAGATGGTTGAGTGTTGCATGCTCCCATTGGCGGATGTTTTGCACAAATAGCGGTGCAACCATTTGGGTGCAGGATGGGAAAACCACTAGGCAGGGTGCGTTAAAAGACAGCAAATATCCCCAATATCAGAGGCAACATGCCTCTCCATTTTTGAGATCCGGTTACTGTATATACTCGAGTATAAGCCTAGTTTTTCAGCCCTTTTTTAGGGCTGAGAAAGCTCCACTCGGCTTATACTCAAGTGAGGATCCTGGCCGGCTTCTATTCAGGTCGGCTTATACTTGAGTATATAGGTATTCAGAGTTGGACAGTCTTACCTTATTAAAGTCTTATTATTATCTTAAATTACAGTTTTATATAAATATTCAAAAACATTTAACCTATTGATGCCTCGAATAATTCAATTTTATCAATATCTATTTTTATTTTTGAATTTGACCCATAGCTGCTGCATTTCCCACCCTCGTCTTATACTCGAGTCAATACGTTTTCCCAGTTTTTGTGGTAAAATTAGGTGCCTCGGCTTATATTCGGGTTGGCTTATACTCGGGTATATACGGTACCTTCCTATCCTCCTTGTGGGCTTCAAATAGGCATCTGCTTGGCCAATGTGTGAAAATATTGCTCAATCAAGGAAGCCACAAGTTTGTTGTTTCTTCTTCTTCTTCTTCTTCTTCTTCTTCTTCTTCTTCTTCTTCTTCTTCTTCTTCTTCTTCTTGTCTGACGCTGTTTCTTCTTCTTCTTCTTCTTGTCTGACGCTATGTTTTCTTCTTCTTGTCTGACGCTATGTTTTCTTCTTCTTCTTCTTCTTCTTCTTCTTCTTCTTCTTGTCTGACGCTGTTTTCTTCTTCTTCTTCTTCTTCTTGTCTGATGCTATGTTTTCTTCTTCTTCTTCCTCCTCCTCCTCCTCCTCCTCCTCCTCCTCTTCTTCTTCTTCTTCTTCATCTTCTTCTTGTCTGACGCTATGTTTTCTTCTTCTTCTTCTTCTTCTTCTTCTTCTTCTTCTTCTTCTTCTATTCTTCGTGTTTGGATGATCTGTTGCAGACTTTCTCTTCTCAGGTAGTTCCAGTTGCCTTGCAGTTTGTTCACTAATGTGGTCTAGTGTGCAATTACGTGCCCGCTCAGATTTACATCGTGAGTCATTTGAGCACTGCTTAATTTTATTCTTCTCTCTGTAGATTTGTTAAGTCATGCAGATCCAGCCATAATTCGATACACCTTACAGGGTGTATCATGCAAAGGATGAGGAATGCTACGGGCTTTTAGATGTTGTTGAACTACAAATTGGTCCGTGTTAGCCGGCACATGATAAGGAATGCCTGATGGTGCATCTGGATCCCTGTATAGGAAGGAAAAAGGACGTGAACAGGATTCTACACTAAGCCACATCACACAGATTGGACAAGTGTATTTGGCTTATCCGCTTTTCATGGCTGCGCTGTTTGGGTTATAGCAGCTTGTTTGGAAATGTATTCTTCCTCCTGCATTTTATTTTTGCGTGAACGCACTAAATGGAAGACATGAACGGCGTATAATGAAACTATTACAGAATTAAAAGCAATGCATTGACAAATGTTTAGTTCCCTGGGCTGCTTTTCAGGATAATAATTGGTTTTGGAGTTCACAGCTGTAATGGAAAGGAAGCCTGTGTATGCGGCAGTTTATCTCAATGGTGTATGTGCTTGAGACACAATGCGGAGGAATGTTCCCTGTCTGAGCTCTGATGAAATTAATGGGAGCTCTGAAACAGTGCTATTCTACAAAGAGAGCTGGAGTTTGTCTGAGTGAATGGCAAGTTTGCATCGACCTAATCTGTTATTTTTAGAAGACAACAGTTTTGAAAACCTGTGTAGATCACAGGGCCAAACAACCATAAAACGAAACCATAGCTTAGTGTTTTAACCATGTACCTTGGGTCATGCATTCCTTACATTGTTGTACAACAACAACAACAGCAACACTTTATTTATATTCTTCCCTATCCCCCAAGAGACTCAGGGTGGATCACAGTACACATACACAGCAAACCATCAGGACTTCCTCCTTCTGGTTTTGTTCTTTATGGTGTTGTAAAATATCCCCTCCCCCTTATTAGCAGTACCTAATTTCTCTACTTACAGCTCTAAGCTGTTTTTGAACTAAACACCAAAATCAAGGTCACAACTGTTAGCGAGTATAGCGGAATCCAGCAGCGTCCAGTTAACACCATGTGCAAAAGACTCACACCAGGCAGAGGAATTGAAAGAACAAAAGAACTTTACTCTTGCTTGTTGAGTTGAAATATAAAACAGTTCTGCAATCGTACAATGTCCATGTAGTTGCATAAGATCAATAACATCAGCATTCTATTTACAGCATAGCATATTCAAACTACTACTTGACCGTAGCTAGAGAGCTTCTCCATTTCTGTGCTCTCCCTGCAAGCTCAGATTACCAACTGACAAACCCAGCCATCTGCCAGCAAACCGATACATTGTTTGAGGCATGGCTTGCCTCTGCAAAAAACTCAGCTCCCTTTTTGCACAGATCCTTTGCAAGCAACCCCGCAAGGATTTCTTTACACACACACACATATAGCAATTTGGCGCAATAACAACATCTGCTATAGAACTACAGTATGCAGATGACAATGTAGTCTGTGCGCATTCAGAAGAAGACCTACAAGCCACTTTAAACACCTTTGCAGAAGCAAACGAGAAGCTCGGCCTCTCATTGAACATCGAGAAAACCAAAATGCTCTTCCAACAGGCACCAGCCAATCCCTCTTCAATGCCAGGAATACAACTTAATGGTGTAACATTAGAAAATGTCGACTATTTCCATTCCCTTGGAAGCCACCTCTCCACAAAAGTCAACATTGACGCTGAAATACAACACCGCCTGAGCTCTGCGAGTGCAGCATTTTCTCAAATGAGAGTGTTTGGGGATTGGGACATCCGTAGAGATACCAAGGTGCTTGTTTATAAAGCCACTAGCTGTGCCTGGCCACGCGTTGCTGTGGCAAAGTATAGTGGTATGGGAAATAAAGTATTGAGGAATTGGTGGTAGTTAAGGTAAAGGGTAAAGGTGTGGAGTCCAGATAATCCAGTTAAAGCAGAGAATATAAGATTATAAATGGGTTATATAGCTGTGTGGAAGGGACTTGAGTCTACACTGCCATATAATCCAGTTAAAATCTGATAATCTGTATTTTATAGGCAGTGTGGAAGAGGCCTAAGTGAGGCCTAACTCTGCCTGTCCCCTGGGTGAGTGGGTTGCTAGGAAACCAAGTGGGCGGAGCTTAGCCTTCTAACTGGCAGCAATTGGATAAAAACAATTATTCCTCTCCCTCTAATTAGGACTTTTATTTTTCTTTTCTTTTTGTTGTATCAACCTAGAGGCGTGGATGATGAGTTGTGTTGTCAAATTTCGAGGTTGTGGGGTGTTTAGTTTTCTTGTTTTGGCGGTCGCAAGGATTCCATCACTCTTTTATATATATAGATTGTCCTCCCAACCCTGCTATATGCCTATGAAACATGGACTGTCTACAAACATCACACTCAGCTCCATAACCAGCCCTTTTCTCGTTGGATGCCTTCTGAATTTTAAAGATTAGGAGGAGATGTTGTTCCGTCTTTGCAGACCCAATCCTCTGAGGTGTAACCCAAGTCCTCTCTCCACCAACCAGCTGCGGGTCCATGAGAAGTCATCCTAACTATCTCAAGCACCCTCTCCAAGCCTACGGATCCGATTAAGTCGCAGTGCAGCTGATTTTAAACAAATCTCCCTTGAAGCGGCCACAGAACTTTTTGCGATAAAAGGAAGTTCTTTTCCCCCCGTTTCAAGAAGAGCAGGAAAGGCAGGATTTGCATAAGGAACACTTCACCCGCCACCCCATTGCCTGTAAACATCAGGGCCCCGTGCCGAAATAAATGCTAATTGAGCACTCTTCAGAAGTCTTTCCTCCCACTTCACCAAGCAGCACTGATTTGATCAATTCTTGATTTCCTGGATACACGATGCCGGCTCTTTCGCTCCTTCGTGGATTTGGAGAGGAAAGAAGCAAGGAGAGGATTTGACAAGAGAAAGAGAGGGAGGAGGTCTCCATCTTTACAGAGGTTTGAGCCTTTTTGGAGTAACAGTCCAACAGGCAACTGCAAAGCCACTAACTAAACGTGAGATGTCTATAATCTACAGTGAAACGTAAAAATGAAAGTATGGTATATCATCTATATATATAAAAGAGTGATGGCATCAGGGCAGTGGACAAAACAACAAAACTACAGGCCCCCCAACCCCGAAATTTGACAACACAACCCATCATTCACAGCTCTAGGTTGATACAACAAAAAGAAAAGAAACATAAAGTCCTAATTACAGGGAGAGGAATAATTGTTTTTATCCCATTGCTGCCAGTTAGAAGGCTAAGCTCTGCCCACTTGGTCTCCTAGCAACCTCCTCAGCCCAGGGGACAGGCACAGTTAGGCCTCACTTAGGCCTCTTCCACAGATTATCAGATTTTAACTGGATTATATGGCAGTGTAGACTCAAGGCCCTTCCACACAGCTATATAACCCATCTTATGTTATCTGCTTTGAACTGGATTATCTTGACTCCACACTGCCATATAATCCACTTCAGTGTGCATACTAAACATAAAGACTACCATACAACAGACATTCAATACCACCACTACCTCAACAATTTTTCACCAACACCACCAGACAACACCACAGCAACGCGTGGCCGGGCACAGCTAGTATAGTATAAATTAAAACATATATAAGTACTATATTTGTAATATTATATTATCTTCTATATCAACAAATTTTTAGTAACAACTATTTTCCAGATTGCAAACGAAGGGGATTATGGTTTCGCACGGACATCAATCTAAACTGGATTTGAATGGAAACAGTGGTAGATCATAGCTCCGTCCCTGTAAAATCTCTCACATCTCCTAGTAGTATATACAGTAGAGTCTCACTTATGCAACATTCACTTATCCAACGTTCTGGATTATCCAACGCATTTTTGTAGTCAATGTTTTCAATATATCATGATATTTTGGTGCTAAATTCTTAAATACAGTAATTACAACATAACATTACTACTTTTTCTGTCAAATTTGTTGTATAACATGATGTTTTGGTGCTTAATTTGTAAAATCATAACCTAATTTGATCTTTAATAGGCTTTTCCTTAATCCCTCCTTATTATCCAACAATTCGCTTATCCAACGTTCTGCTGGCCCGTTTATGTTGGATAAGTGAGACTCTACTGTAATAATAATAATAATAATAATAATAATAATAATAATAATAATACTTTATTTTTCTATCTCGCCACCATCTCCCCGAAGTCGAACAGGAGAACCTTCACTATATCTGCATGCTAAGAAGTCATTTTAAGTTAAATAATGGCATCCCCTGGACCTAATACTGTCTGTAGTGATTTCCACTAGCCTGCCAAGCATCCCTATTCCCAAAACTAGAGAAAGGAATAGGTGCTGTATACTATAGAGGTTTAAGCCTTTTTGGAGTAACAGTCCAACACGCAACTGCAAAGCCACACCAGGCTCTAAGCCACCTCCTGAAGGAGTCGTGAGATTAAACAACATTTAGAAACAACATTTGGACCAAATTATTTTTCTTATATTAACCCCTATCTCTCATTCCGCCCGGAAGTATATGTTCCCAAATCGGTTTAAAATTTAAGGTACACAGGGGTGTCATCACCCGGCAATTCCCAGCTTCTCTTCTCTTTCTGCAACTTGAGCATTTCATTAGCAGTAAGGATCCAAACAGTGAGTAATATCCAAGCTGCAGACTTTTATAAGAATGAAGGGAAATCAATGCCGCCTGCAGCGGGTTGTCAGAAGCCACGGGGGCGGCAGAGGAGAGAACGGCGCCTGCAGCCATAATTGGAGCTGTCCCCACTCCGGTCGAGAGAAGGAACGGGTGCCAGGTGCTATCCAGGGTGCTGCACGTGATCATCATCATCTCAGTTTCATCACTTGCTAATATCAGCAGAAAAGGAAGCAAAACCCAAAGTGTTCACAATGTAATTACTATTATATTATTGATTCATTGGAACTTATGCCTCAAGTACCACCTCCCAGCAGTAAAGAACTGGTGGGATCACAAACCTGCAAAAGTATTGGAAAACGAGCACGCAAAGATCCTGTGGGACTTCCGAATCCAGACTGACAAAGTTCTGGAACACAACACACCAGACATCACAGTTGTGGAAAAGAAAAAGGTTTGGATCATTGATGTTGCCATCCCAGGTGACAGTCGCATTGACGAAAAACAACAGGAAAAACTCAGCCGCTATCAGGACCTCAAGATTGAACTTCAAAGAAACCAGTGCAGGTGGTCCCAGTGGTGATGGGCACACTGGGTGCTGTGCCAAAAGATCTCAGCCAGCATTTGGAAACAATAGACATTCACAAAATCACGATCTGCCAGCTGCAAAAGGCCACCCGACTGGGATCTGCGCGCATCATCCGAAAATACATCACACAGTCCTAGACACTTGGGAAGTGTTCGACTTGTGATTTTGTGATACGAAATCCAGCATATCTATCTTGTTTGCTGTGTCATACAATAAAATAATAGAGATTGACAAAATTACGATCTGCCAGCTGCAAAAGGCCACCCCACTGGGATCTGCGCGCATCATCCGAAGATACATCACACAGTCCTAGACACTTGGGAAGTGTTCGACTTGTGATTTTGTGATACAAAATCCCGTAAATCTATCTTGTTTGCTGTGTCATACAATATAACAACAACAGCAACAACAACAACAACAACAACAACAACAACATGATGAGAGCCATGTGTCAAGATGTGAGGGGAAGGAAGTCATAGGGAGGAGGGAGGGAGCTTGTTTTCTGCTGCCCTGGAGACTAGGACACGGAACAATGGCTTCAAACTATAGGAAAGGAGGTTCCACCTGAACATCAGGAAGAACTTTCTTACTGTGAGGTCTGTTCAGCAGTGGAACTCTCTGCTACAGAGTGTGGTGGAGGCTCCTTCTTTGGAGGCTTTGAAGCAGAAGCTGTCGGGGATGATTTGAATTGGATTTTCCAGCTTCTTGGCAGAATAGGGTTGGACTGGATGGCCTGTGAGGTCTCTTCCAACTCTAGGATTCGATGAAAACCCAAAGTGTTCACAACGTAATACTAGACCAGGCATGGGCCAACTTAAGACCTCTCTCCAAGTGTTTTGGACTTCAACTCCCACCATTCCTAACAGCCTCAAGTCCCTTTTCTCCCTCGGACACTAGAGTTCACAGTAGAGTCCATTAGCATTTTTCTTCCCGACTCAGTCTTTCATAACTTACATAGAGGTGATGAACTTGTACACTGCCCGGTTGGAGAGCATTAGGCAACAGGTCAGAATTATCACACTCGTGAGGCCATTTACACTGCCAAAAAACCTTAAGTGAGAGTGCACTCTTTGAAGGTGTCCTTCTCTCAAATCGTGAAGCACTTTGCTTGGTATGCTGTGTGAGTCGAAGTGTTTTTCTTCCTTAACGCATCTCCTCCTATCCTTACACGGTTCGGCTTCCGCCTTGCAGGCCAGCCCCACGTCAGCTCCGCCTGTCATTTTAGAATTATGACAAACTGCATGCGAACCTGGTAATTTCAGAATTAATATGTGATTTATGCATTGTGTAAGCCGGCAGACTGCTGGGGCAGAAATCCTTCATTCTGGGGAAGGAAAAAAAAAAGCACGTGAATTGATTGGGATTAATTACAAATTATCAGTTGTGAAAATACACAGGAGTACGATTCTTGCCGAAGGAGGAACGATGCAAGGATAAGAAAGGAATTATATATTCTCCATGCTTCTCGTGTATAAAAGCCTCTTTGGAAAATGAAGATCTAAATAGTTTATACAAACAAAATCCCTGCTTCCCTTTTGTTGTTGCTGTTGTTGTTGTTGCTGTTGTTGTTGTTGTTGTTTTTGTTGATAATCATAAAAGAGAAACTATGTCTGCTGAACTCCTGAAACTTGACCGACATACTTGGAGCTCTTTGGGGCTTATTTGGTTTTCAATAACATGGTAAGTTCTTTAAATATGTGCATTAAAGCCTCTTTGGAAAATGTCATCTAAATAGTTTACACAAACAAAATCCCTGCTTCCCTTTTGTTGTTGCTGTTGTTGTTGTTGTTGTTGTTGTTGTTTTTGTTGATAATCATAAAAGAGAAACTATGTCTGTTGAACTCCTGAAACTTGACCAACATACTTGGAGCTCTTTGGGACTTATTTGGTTTTCAATAACATGGCAAGTTCTTTAAATATGTGCATTAAAGCCTCTTTGGAAAATGTCATCTAAATAGTTTACACAAACAAAATTCCTCCTCTGCTGTTGTTGTTGTTGTTGTTGTTGTTGTTGTTGTTAATCATAAAAGAGAAAGTATGTCTGCTAAACTCCTGAAACTTAACCAACATACTTGGAGTTTTTTGGGGCTTATTTGGTTTTCAATAACATGGTAAGTTCTTTAAATATGTCACTGCCGTATATACTTGAGTATAAGTTGACCTGAATATAAACCGAGGCACCTAATTTTACCACAAAAAAACCTGGGAAAACTTATTGACTTGAGTATAAGCCAAGGGTGGGAAATGCAGCAGCTACTGATCATTTCAAAAATAAAAATAGATACCAATAACATTACATTAGTTGTTTTTGAATATTTATGTAAAACTGTAATTTAAAATAAGACTGTCCAACTCTGATTGAATCATTATTCAAACCTTCTTCAATGTAAATGTGCTTATGTATCCTTCCAATAATAATAGACAAAAATAATAAATATAATAACAACAATAATATCAGAATAAAATAATAACTGTAATAGTAACAACAATAATACAGTAAAATAATAAATATACAGTAGAGTCTCACTTATCCAACACTCGCTTATCCAACGTTCTGGATTATCCAACACATTTTTTGTAGTCAATGTTTTCAATATATCATGATATTTTGGTGCTAAATTCGTAAATATAGTAATTATTAGATAGCATTACTGAGTATTCAACTACTTTTTCTGTCAAATTTGTTGTATAACATGATGTTTTAGTGCTTAATTTGTAAAATCATAACCTAATTTGATGTTTAATAGGCTTTTCCTTAATGCCTCCTTATTATCCAATATATTTGCTTATCCAACATTCTGCTGGCCCATTTATGTTGGATAAGTGAGACTCTACTGTATTAATAATAATACATAGAGTAAAATAACAAATGTAATAACAACAACAACAATAATAGAGAAATATAATAAACGTACCATATATATTCGAGTATAAGCTGATCCAAATATAAGCTGGCCAGGACCCTCACTCAGGTATAAGCCGAGGGGGCTTTTTTAGCCCAAAAAAGGGCTGAAAAATCCGGCTTATACTTGAGTATATATGGTATGTTTGCAACCTGTGATACCACAATAAACATACGTGACGAACCAGGTAATGGCATGTTTAGGCACTTCAGCAGTGATGGCTTTACTCAGGTGTATTTCATCCAATATTCAACCTTCTCAGCAGCTACTTTCCTGGCAACCTTTAGCAAGAAAGTTTCTCCTCTAGCCAACCGAGTCTTTACAAAGTTAATGGAATATGCGTTTTATTTTGACTTCTTAAAGGCCATTTATCAAAATGGCAACTTGCTGTAAGTACTGTTTGGGGGTAAACTAGGAAAACCCTATGAAGTTTATGGTGTCGCCATAAATCAAGAGTTGACTTGAAGGAGCATATATATACACACACACAAGCTAGTAAAACCTATTGTGTAGTCGTGGCAGTTGTGAGCTGATAAGTTGCAGTTCTGTTAACTTAAATTCAAACCTATCTGTGGAGCTGGCTTTGTCCGAATGCCCGATCAGCATCTCCCAAAGCAGTTACTGTCCTCCCAACTCAAGCACGGAAAAAGAGATTGAAAGATGGGCTTAAAGCTAATCTTAAAAACTGTGGCATAGACACTGAGAGAGAACTGGGAGGTCCTGGCTCTTGAAGTTATCACAGTGTTGCAGTAGAAGACCTAGAAGTTCCTAGAGAGTTTCCTTTCTAGGAATTTGCTTGGTCCTTCGGTGCGTTTCCTAGGTTGGTTCCACGGGAAGCATACCATAGAATCACCTCAAGGACCCTAAAAATACCATAAGGTGCATATTTTCTTGGATGTTGGTAGGTGAAATCATGGACACCATTCCTTCAGTCAGGTGCAGAGGCCATAACATATGGATTCTTCATCTCAGATGGCACAATCCTTGAATTGGCGCTCAAGTACTTAAAATCTTGAGGCTCCGATGAAGTAATGGGAAAAGTGATACTCAGACTTTGCAAGCCATAGTTACATTTTGTCGTAAAGCCCTGGCACACTTTAAGAAGAGAGATCCTGCTCCTCACTCCTTCTCTTCTGGAGGAAATAAATAAATGGGAAGCAGTTCTGTTTGTCTCATTTGCTCCCCGAATCAGCCACGAGTCCAAGAGAAATGCCAGTTAGCTGCCTCATGGCATTAGTTAATGAAAGCTCCAAGCAATTAAATATTAAGCCAAGTAATCAACTGAAAGCGCAAACCTCTATTGTCTCCTTGCCACCCACCTCTCTTTGCTTCTCGCGCCGAGGATTTGAGAATGTGATGTATTAAACCAGCCAGAAAGAGAGACAGCTTCTGATGGAAGCGTCTTGGGCGAAATTATAAACCTGCCGATGCCTCGGCGGAGTCAAGGGAGGTCAGCGTAAGTAAGAGTCTAATCTCTAACCTGGCAATTGGCCAATTTAAAGAAAAAGAGACACAAGAGAAACCTATAATAAACATTGTTCTCGACCTGACCGATTCCATGGAGGATCCCTAGGACGGCTGTACCCAAAATAAGCTGTTTGCAGGCTTCTGTATGACTGGGAAAACAAAACAGAAAAGTGTTTTTCCAAAGGGGATGATTTTCCCAATTAGTCTCTATATTGGAAGGATTAAGGGCCCGGATTTCACCCGGGGAGAGGACTTCCTTTGGTTTTACTTGGCCTCCTTGTTACAGACGGATGCGGCTCAGTTGCAGAGACATTATTTCCTTGTAAATCCCCTTGATGGGCAATACTTTCTTATTTCCTTCAAGCTGGTACCAAGGTTCCTTTGGAGAAAATGAGGTCAGTTTTCGGGAGCTTTGGTTTTTCTGTAGATAAGCAATAGGTTTTTAAACTTTTGCTTCTTTAGGGATGGGATACACGCCATGCAAGCAAATGTTTTCCAAGAGATAGAAAGACTACTCTCAGATTTTCTCAACTAACAAAAAAAAATGAAAATGGTCAATCGCTATAAAACATTTTTTACATTCTGTGCACAAAAAGAGCTTTTCTTTTTATTTTTTTTAAAGAATTTTACTAAATTTTTATACTACATCGAAAGAGTGAGAACAACCAAGGTATAGAAAAGTAGGGAAAAGAGAGAAAGGTAAAAGTCTACAATCTACAAAAATATACCCACACACAAAAACAAACAAACAAACAAACAAAAAAGACTTCCATTCCATCTTCTTGGATAATTTTAATCTAATGATTTTATCTTATATTGCTGCTATAGTCCCCCACCTTTGAAGTTGACTGAATTGCATTGGTGGTTGTTTGATATTATTACTATTGATATTATTATTGTTGTTTAAATCTTTGTTTTAACTTGTTTTATCATCTTCTTGTGTTTTAAACTGTGTGTATTGTTAATGTATTTGTGCTGTTACTTTTGTAACATTGTGAGCCGCGCTGAGTCCCCACGGGGAGATGGTGGCGGGGTATAAATAAAGTTTTATTATTATTATTATTATTGGATAATATTTTCTTATTGTTCAATAATATTTTTTCTTGCTAAGGAGAAAAAAAATTAGCAAAATTGTCTCTCGTAATCTTCATTTTCTCAAATTATCCAGATAGTCCTGAAGATCGTCCCAATTCGTTCTTTTCATGATCTTGCCTGTATTTTTCTTCAACAAAAAAGTCGGTTTGTCCATATCCTTTATTTCTCTTATCTTCTCCACCCACTCCTCAATTGCTGGGACTGATTCCCGTTTCCATTCTCTAGCGAAAACAATTCTAGCGGAAGTCGTAACATAAGTAAAAAGTTTATCTTCTTGTTCCGTCAATTGTAAATCTAAATCTGTAAATCCTAATAGATAATACTCTGGTTTTCTTATAAATGTTCTTTTTAAAATCTTTTGTGATTCTTCATGAATCTTCATCCAAAACTTTGTTGCTTCTTACAAAAGGAGCTTTTCATTTGTGTTTCTGAACTAGTCTGAACTTCTTGAGCCCAGTCTTTTCTCATCTGGTCATTTATTTATCATGTCAGAAGCGAATTGAGAATATAGTTATAATGTATAGAAAAACCACAAACAAAGTCGCAGACTTTCTCACTCGCCACCACATTTTACGAATCCAGGAAACAGGGACAGTAGATGAACTGACATTTAGTGGATTCCATTCATATAGACGCAATAAGACTATCCCTCCCGAGCCTGATTATGATCTATCCCTCCTTATGCGATAATATTGAAAACAGGAAATATTTTTATCTAATTTATTCATTTCCTGTTGTGTTTTTAGTGCCCAATTCCCATTTTTTATTATTAATAGATCTTTATATTTAAGCCAATTTCCCCACCCTATTCTTCTTCTTTGGGAGGCCTGTAATGGTGATATCCATAATGGTGTTTTTTCATATAACCTTTTTTATATATTTCTCCCATATCTTAAGAATTGAGGACCTTATAAAACGAAATTATTTTATATCTTTTTTTTCATACCAGAGATAAGAGTGCCACCCTAATCTCAGGTCTATTCCCTTCAGATTCAAAATTTTGCTATTTTCAAGTTTTGCCCAATCTTTGGCCCACAATAGTGCTGCCGCCTCAATCATGTATTTTACTTTAATTCTGGGTTTCTTTCTCTCTTTTTTTGGCAAATAAACTTCATTATATCTTTATGCCAAAAAAAAAAAAAGGCCGGCCAGAATCCTGAACAGGATCTTGTTAACAGCTTGTTTATTGTAACTTCTTTTGTACAGCGGGTTGTACGTTGTATGTATGTCTATGTGCTAAATGTTTTGATACGGCCGATGGGCTAATCAATAAAATGTGATTGACACAAACAAAGTCAAAAACTTGGCATTATACTAAATTTCCTTTGACCAGAAGCTGGCCTCTTGTGTGGCTGTAAGAAGGTCCTCCATTGTGCATGTAGTGGGGCTCAAACTGCATTGTAGTAAATAGTCTGTGGTTTGCTCTTGTCCACACTTGCATGTTGTAGATTCCACTTTGTAGCCTCATTTCTTAAGGTTGGTTCTGCATCTCGTGGCGCCAGAGCTCAGTCTGTTGAGTGCCTTCCAAACTGCCCAAGAGGGAGTCTCTCATCCGGTTTAGCTACCGATTGAGGTTCCGGGTTTTAGCCTGCCACTTTTGGACTCTCGCTTGCTGAGGTGTTCCTGCGAACATCTCTGTGGATCTTAGATCTTCCGAAACATCTCTGCTTAAGGTTAGCCACCCTTTTGAGGATGGATACTCATCTCTGTTCCTAGAAAAGGGATTCTGATGTCCTGGAATTCATACAAGCAGCCTTCGCTTGCGTGTAAATCAGGGGTCCTCAAACTTTTAAAGCAGAGGGCCGGTCTACAATCCTTCAGACTGTTGAGGGGCCAAATTATCATTTGAAAAAAAATATGAACAAATTCCTATGCACACTGCACATGTCTTATTTGTAGTGCAAAACAATAACAACAATGAAAGAACAATACAATATTTAAAAATGAAAACAGTCTTAACCAACATAAACCTATCAGGATTTCAATGGAAAGTATGGGCCTGCTACTGGCCAATAAGATAGTCAAGTTAATTAGGATTGTTGTTTGTTGTTGTGTGCCTTCAAGTCATTTCAGAATTTGGGTGAGCCTAAGTCTAAAATTAATTATTTATTTACTTACTGCATTTATTTACTACATTTATATCCCACCCTTCTTACCTCGAAGGGGACTCAGAGCAGCTGTATGTACATACAATATATTATATTATTAGCATAGCACAATATTAGCATTATATATTACTATATTGAACTATACTGTAATATTATTAGTAATATTATATGTAATATAGAATATATAATTAATATTATTATATGATATTATTATTAGTATTATATTGTATAACATTATAATATTTTATCAATATTATATGTATATACAATATATTATATTATTAAAACTGATATTAAAATGTATTATAAAACTGAGGGTGGGGGCCAGGTAAATGACCTTGGAGGGCCGTATTCGGCCCCCGGGCCTTAGTTTGGGGACTCCTGGTGTAAATGCTCTGTGGGTGGGGATTTGTGTGCCTCTGTGAGTGTGTGTTTATATAATATATTAATGTTTGCCTGATTTAATCTTGGCTAAATTACGCTGCCTCGCCTGAGTCTCGGAAGTATACCCTTGGTACTAAATAATAATAAGAGTTAGTTGTAGCTACAGGCAGGCTAATCAGAAAGAAGAATCTTTGGGCTTCTTAAGAGGAGCAAAGTGGGCGATAGGATGATTTCCTCAGATTAGTTTCTGCTGATGACATAGACGCCTTGCTCGTTTCACAGAGGGGGAGACCTTTGAGCCATACAGGAAATTCGATAAGCATGCAAATATTATTGTCACTCCAGGCGGGTTGTCCAGCCGCAAGTCTTTAGCGCATCAAACTGTGGCTGACAATAAGTTTCTGGATGTGTCTTTCTTCTCCTCAGTTGGAAATATCAATTGCTCATAATTGTGAAAGAAACCGTGCAATCTCCACAGACACTTTTTTTCTTAGCATTGATGATTTTGAGTTATTTGTAGTGTCGTATTAGCATATATATCCAGCATTGCCCAGGTCCTATTGCTTTCATCCCTTTTTCTCTTGTTTTTGCTCCCCTCCACCATACCTTTCCCCTTCTCGTGCTTCGTTCTTTCCTTCCTTCTCTCCTTTTTCTTTCTCCCTCCTCTTCCCTTTCTTCTTTCTCCTTCACCTTTCTTTCTCAGTGACATCATGGAGGCCACTTCACCTAGCAGCAGCCAATACAGTGACATCTCAGAGGGCCACTTCACCTAGCAATAGCCTTTGTGGTATGGACAGAGAGTCAGACGAAAAAACATACATCATTAGATTTTTTTTTTTCGTGTCAGGAGCAACCGGAGTTGCTTCTGGAGTGAGAGAATTGGCCGTCTGCAAGGACGTTGCCCAGGGGATGCCCGGATGTTTTTTGATGTTTTTACCATCCTTGTGGGAGGCTTCTCTCATGTCCCCGCATGGAGCTGGAGCTGATAGAGGGAGCTCATCCACGCTCTCCCCGGGTTGGATTCGAAACTGGCAGCTTTCAGGTCAGCAACCCAACCTTCAAGTCAAGAGGCTTTTATCCCCTAGGCCACCAGAGGCTCCCATAATTAGATAGAGAAATAGAAATGATTGTCCATCAATTTTCCTCAAGGGCCCTTTTGACCAAGGAATCATGGATGGGCAAAGCCACGATTCCGTGGTCAAGCTAACTCGGGTTAGCATGGTGAGCATATTGCTTCCTGATATATACATTTCTTTTGCATTGGAAACCAGGTTTTCAGGCAGCATGATATTTACCCTAGGAATTTCCAGGATTTAGTACTAAGTTCAAAGAACGAGAGTTAGGAACCCTATAAAAATAGTTACAGTGACTCAGGTTAGCCTGGTGAGCACATTACTTCCTGATATATACATTTCTTCTGCATTGGAAACCGGGTTACTAATGTTGGAGAGTGATCTCCGGTCAAAGTGGTCCCTGGTCACAAAATGTCAGGAAATGATGGATGTGAGGCAGATATATTGAGACACTTACAGCCTTCTGTCTCAATACTCCCCTCCATTCGACCACTCAGCATCTGCTTGGCAGCACAAACAAATTAGACTTCATAGCTGTTTGTCTGCCGATCCCGGTGCTTATGAATCTTTATTTTACACAGCTATTTACATAGAAAACAGCCGGAGCTGTTCGCAAACTTTTTCTCCGACAACAAGATTAATGGCGACTAACAAGAACTCTTATCAGAACTAACAAGAACTCTTATTTCATTGCCTGTGACGTATTTCCTTCTAAAAGACGGAGCACTATCTTTCCACCCCCACAGTAAAATCTGTACTTGTTACACGAATACCCCACAAAAAAAGGTTGGGAACTACAGTAGAGTCTCACTTATCCAAGCCTCTGGATAATCCAAGCCATTTTTGTAGTCAATGTTTTCAATATATCGTGATATTTGGGTGCTAAATTTGTAAATACAGTAATTACAACACAACATTACTGCGTATTGAACTACTTTTTCTGTCAAATTTGTTGTATAACATGAAGTTTTGGTGCTTAATTTGTAAAATCATAACCTAATTTGATGTTTAATAGGCTTTTCCTTAATCCCTCCTTATTATCCAAGATATTCGCTTATCCAAGCTTCTGACGGCCCGTTTAGCTTGGATAAGTGAGACTCTACTGAACCGGTTTATACAGACTCCTGCTTTGTCCCATCTCTCTGCTGAATCATTTTGACATCTATTCATTCATTTATTCGATCCAAATCCTCACTTTTCTCCCACCAAGGAACCCAACTTAGATTGCAAAATGTTACATAAAAGTTGGCAAAATATTACAGCCAAAAAGTTTAAAATATATAGTTAAAATGTATAAAATATTCAGCTTATTGTTGCTGACCCTGCAGTGGTTTCGGATCACTCGGTTTGCTTAGCCAACAACTTGGGCTGCCCAGTGATGGACTTGTGCACAGCAGGGATGAATTGGAAATAAGTTTTTCCTTAGGCTATTGCTTGTGTTCCTCCCCTCTCTAGCACGAATCCTTAGAGTTGCACATTTCCTTGATTTTGCCCTGCAGCCATTCTCGTCAATATTCCGGTGTTTTCTCAGGCTGGACTTAATTCTCTGAATGAAGATAACTTGCGGATTCCACTTGGCAAAATCTCTGCGTTCCTGGGGGTTGCGTTCCTTTGTGGGGAAGAAGCAACCGAGCTTTGCGTTTGCACAGAGAAGGGTGATAAGATCATTATATTTTCCTCTGCAAATGTAGCATTGTGAGCTTTGCTAATGAGTTTCTAGCACTCTCTCCAAAGGATTCATTCCGTTCATTGTGTTATATGAGGAATAGGGAGGGGAGAGGAGAGACGCTTGGTGACTTTTCCTCTTTAGAATACAGAACGTCCTGGACTTTGAGGAAGGCAAAGGCAAGAAGATTTGTTTAGTCATTTATTTATCTACTAGCTGTGCCCGGCCACGCGTTGCTGTGGCAAAGTCTGGTGGTATGGGAAATAAAGTATTGAGGAATTGGTGGTAGTTAAGGTAAAGGGTAAAGGTTTTCTCCTGACATTAAGTCCAGTTGTGTCCGACTGCATACTAAAGTGGATTATATGGCAGTGTGGAGACAAGATAATCCAGTTCAAAGCAGATAATATAAGATTACTAGCTGTGCCCTGCCACGCGTTGCTGTGGCCCATTGGAATTGCACTGAATAACTCCGGTTTTTGGGGTTTTTTAGGCCCTGTGGAGGTTCGTGACGTGATATTTTGTGGTTTCAACCTCGAGGCATGGATGATGGATTGTGTTGTGAAATTTCGAGGTTGGGGGGTGTTTAGTTTTGTTGTTTTGCTCGGTGCCAGGATTCCATCACTCTTTATATATATATATATATATATATATATATATATATCTAAAAATATTTTTTATATTTTATATTTTTGTATTTTATAGGCAGTGTGGAAGAGGCCTAAGTGAGGCCTAATTCTGCCCGTCCCCTGGGCTGAGTGGGTTGCTAGGAGACTTAGTTGTTTTTATCCAATTGCTGCCAGTTAGAAGCTTAGGCTTCTAACTGGCAGCAATTGGATAAAAACAATTATTCATCTCCCTGTAATTAGGACTTTATTTTTCTTTTCTTTTTGTTGTATGAACGTAGAGGCATGGATGAGGGGTTGTGCTGCCAAGTTTAGTGTTTCTGGGATGTGTAGTTTTGTTGTTTTGTCCTAGGCTGAAATTTCATTACCCTTATATATATATGATTATAAATAGGTTATATAGCTGTGTGGAAGGGCCTTGAGTCTACACTGCCATATAATCCAGTTCAAATCTGATAATCTGTATTTTATAGGCAGTGTGGAAGAGGCCTAAGTGAGGCCTAACTCTGCCTGTCCCCTGGGCAGCGTGGGTTGCAAGGAGACCAAGTGGGCAGAGCTTAGCCTTTTAACTGGCAGCAATTGGATAAAAACAATTATTCATCTCCCTCTAATTAGGGCTTTATTTTTCTTTTCTTTTTGTTGTATGAACGTAGAGGCATGGATGAGGGGTTGTGCTGCCAAGTGTTTCTGGGATGTGTAGTTTTGTTGTTTTGTCCTAGGCTGAAATATCATGACCCTTATATATATATAGATTCATCTATTTTTCTCCAATATTTCCATGCCACCTTTTGACTCACAGCACTGATAAAATACAACTACATTTAAGCTCACGGTTTAAAAATTAAAACCATAAAACAAATGGACTCATGAAGGTGGAAAAACGGTACGGTGAAGCGAATGAGTAAATTGCCATGTTTGGCTTTGTGTAAAGTGCAGTCGGTTGGTATTCAACTACCATCTGTCCGAATGTTTAGACAATGATACACATTTGTCTCAAAGGCTATGATATTAAGAGTCAAGAGCTGTATTCTTTAGGATATTGGTCTCTCTCCCTTGTTGTAAATCATATGTTGTCAATATGATGCATCTAGCATCCTATTTAGCAACATTTAGAATCATAGAGTTGTAAGAGACCTGGTGGGCCATCCAGTCCAACCCCATTCCAGTCCGACTTCCCTTTGGGGGAGATGGAGGCAGGGTATAAATAAACTTATTATTATTATTATTTTATTATGACACAGCAAACAAGATAGACATGCTGGATTTCGTTTCACAAAATCACAAGTTGAACACTTCCCAAGTGTCTAGGACTGTGTGATGTATTTTCGGATGTGCGCAGATCCCAGTCGGGTGGCCTTTTGCAGCTGGCAGATTGTAATTTTGTCAATGTCTATTGTTTCCAAATGCCAGCTGAGATCTTTTGGCATGGCACCCAGTGTGCCCATCACCACCGGGACCACCTGCACTGGTTTCTGCCAGAGTCTTTGAAGTTCAATCTTGAGGTCCTGATAGCGGCTGAGTTTTCCTGTTGTTTTTCGTCAATGCGACTGTCACCTGGGATGGCAACCTTTTTCCTTTCCACAACTGTGATGTCTGGTGTGTTGTGTTCCAGAACTTTGTCAGTCTGGATTCGGAAGTCCCACAGTATCTTTGCGTGCTCATTTTCCAATACTTTTGCAGGTTTGTGATCCCACCAGTTCTTTTCTGCTGGGAGGTGGTACTTGATGCATAAGTTCCAATGAATCATTTGGGCCACAGAGTTGTGTCTCTGTTTGTAGTCTGTCTGTGCAATTTTCTTACAGCAGCTGAGGATATGATCCATAGTTTCGTCGGTTTCCTTGCACAGTCTGCATTTTGGGTCATCAGCTGATTTTTTGATCTTGGCCTTAATTGCCTTTGTCCTGATGGCTTGCTCCTGGGCTGCAAGGATCAGGCCTTCTGTCTCCTTCTTCAGGGTCCCATTCGTGATCCAGAGCCAGGTCTTCTCCTTATCAGCTTTTCCTTCAATTTTGTCAAGGAACTTTCCATGCAGTGTTTTGTTGTGCCAGCTGTCAGCTCTACTTTGTAGTGTGGCTTTCTTGTACTGGTTTTTTGTCTGCTGTGCTTTGAGGAGTTTCAGATTTTTGACTTCAATCAAAGCAGGTTCTTCACTTTGCTTTACATATTCTGCCAGGGCATGTTCTTCTTCTTTGACTGCTTGTTTTACTTGTAAGAGTCCTCTGCTCTGATGATGATTATTATTATTATAAAAAGTTCAATCCTTGCTGTCTAGGAGGCAAAGTGCGTTGGATAATCTAGAACATTGGACAAGCGAATGTTGGATACGTGAGACTCTGCTGTATATCAAAAAGCAAGAGAGGAATCTACAGTAAAGGAGGTGTCAGGATGCAAGAAAGAACAGCATCCTCAAAGCTGTTCTTTTCACACCTGACTACAAGAAGACAGAGGAAGAAGACCATTTGGCAGGGAAGGCTGATTTATGACAGGGTCTGGTCTCCAAACGTGGGAAAGGACAAAAGGAAAGGGAGGTGTGAATGGAGAAGAAGGGAGGGGGGAGGCAACAACCCAATATACCGAGGGGAAGAGCGGAAGAGGGGCAGTAGAAGCTTTTGCAGTCATCTTGGCAAGGCGGATTCAATAAAGTTTTCCATAGCTACCAGCTGTGTGAGCCTATCTTTGTGTCCTACACCTTCCAGGAACGGACAGGAGGCTAGCACACACGCAGAATGTGGAGTGGGGAAATAGCAGACAGAAAATTAATGTTGTTCTTTTCTGCCTTTATGCTGTTCTTTGTCTCCATCTTCTTCTGTTTTAACATTGTTGCACACCTTGACACACAGGTAGCCTTCATGTGTGGTTCCTGCTTGCAGCATTTGTCCTAGCGAAAGAGCATGCCTTCGCTTTCTCTACCTACAGCATTGCTGACTTTGTCAGCCCTCCAAGATCTTGCCGGGTAGCCCAACACTTGCCAAACTGGGGTGAGCTGCTGGCAGTCGGTAGATCTATCACTACAAGTGGCTTACATTTTCCATGGCTATTTTGCCGCCGTGTCAATTGCTGCCAAGTATCCGGGTCAACGGACTTGGCAAGCCCTGGCAAGGAGAGAGGATTCGGTTTTCTCAAATGCTTCATGGATGGAAAACTCCTTGACCTCAGCCGCTCTCTCCCGCCATCCATCCGTTCCTCCATTTGAGCCTGCACCAGCTTTTAATGGAGTTGAAATTAATTGCTCCCGAGTTAAATTAAATAGTTGGTCGTGTCGTATTGCAGCGGTGGAAAGATGAATTGACGATAAAAGAGATTGTAGTCACGCTCCGGTGCAGAGCCTAAGCATGGCTCGTTCAGGCTGGTTTGTATTTCCTGGGTTGTTTTGTGACTCTTGGAGAAAAACTACTACCCTTCTTTGGGCGAAATTCTTGCATTCAAACCAATCTGCATATAGCAATCTCATTCCCAGGAGAGTTTCCGCAGCTTGGCATACAAAACAACCCTGGAAACAAGAAGGCGAGGCTCTTAATGGCAAACAATCCACAGGACGGGAGGGAAAATGAAATCACAGCAGAATGTAGCCGAATTGGATGTATTGGCAGCCGGCTCCAATAACCGTAAAAAGATGTAAAGTTTATTATCAAAGGCTTACCTCAAAACATATTTAATGTCCCAGTCATTTAAACCCGGTAATGCAGATTGAGGCAGAATTAACCGGAGTCTACAGCCGCCTCCCCACATCTCTTCTCTGTTTATGAACTTGTTGCTGGCCGTAAGCAGCTTTGGATCAGTAATGATTGAATCCCATGCCGTCGTGAAGCAGGGCTTTCGGCGCTGATTAAAACGTGAGATCAGCAAGATTTTAATCCCAAGGCCTGACTGTAATGGATGATCTGGGGCTTGATTTATAAAGCTGAATTATAGATTTGAAAGAAACGTTTGTTACATGAGAAAGGGTTCGACCTGTGCCTCAACTAATAGAGCTCTTCTTCTTAACTGATTATGGGCATGGGTTACTGAACTCTTAATACAGTCAAGAGATCTGAAACAATTCAGTTCTGTGTGGAGACAAGGATTCAGTCCTTATGTCTACTCTCCTAAATTGATAGTGAGTCAAACCTGGGTGTGAATTACAAGTGATATATTGTCAATTTCTGCCTGTTTTGGTGGAGGAGACCTCCGCCTGATGCACAAACCCCAAGGCTTTGGGGTATTTGGAGAAAGCACAGTTCTAACAATATTCTTTCCTGTGTTGGCCACGAAAGACTTCGACAACACATTAACTCAACGTTAACCCAATATTCTTTCCCTGCATGCCATACTGGTGTGTCATGTTGCTGATCAGTTGCTATAGTTGTAACACCTCTAAGCTGCGTGAGCACTGGAACCAACACGGAGGCCAATAAACAATCTAATATCTTTATTAAAGCAATAAAGGAATCAAACAAAAATAAGTAGAATATAAAGTCCAGCAATAGTCCTTTTAGGAAAGGTCAAATATAGTCCAGTAATATAAAGTATAATGTCCAGTATTAGAGATCAAGTTTTCAAATCCAATAACCGAAACACACTCAACTTCCAGGCAGTTTGAGTGGGGAATAAAGCAAGGTCTCTCAAGAGAGTTCCAAGTTCAGTGTCCAAGGCAGGGAAACAAGGCAAGGCAAGGAAGCAAGGCAAGGCAAGGTTGGTCAAGGTGGAACTGAAATGTAGTCCAGTCTTGGCAGGGAGACGAGACACAACGCCCAGTCTACTCGAGAGTAGCGCTCCGTCAGGCCGCTGAGGTACAGAGGAACAAGAGTCGATGTTAACTTTTCAACTGTCACGTTGACACCGCGGCGGGTAGTCTGTGCCCAGAACTTTTATGGGACTTCAAAATTCTCTCCGAACCAGGTGTCTGAGTCCACATTTTCCCAAGGGAAACAGACTGATGACAACAACTTGCCAGATGTAAACTTCCCTGAAACTTCCCAAGAGAACCGGTTTAATTATAATCCTCTCTCTCCGCTAATCTCGCACTTCGTCTCCGAATCTCCTTCTCAGAGCGGTGTGTTTTGAGAAACGACTTCCTATCAAACACAACACAGAGTCAGGCTCTGATTCAAGGGCTTCCGTAATTAGCTTTGGACCCAAACTGTCAACAGGGGACATCTGGAATGGAACGGAATCTTGCTGAGTTGAGAAAAACCCCATATCCTCTTCAGTTTGATCTATAATGGCTGCGGGGTCATGACTCGAGGGTCTCTGAGACATCACAATAGTTATTTTATGCTTCTACACAAGAGCATGCAATCCAAGGCCAATTCCCAACCCCAGATGTTGAAGTTCAAACCTAGAGGACTTCATATCCTAATAGTTTTCATGACTTCCTCTGTTTCTAGATTTTATTATGGTGTTCTCTCTGTGTGCATGTTCAATATATGAGGAGAAGGTGGTGAGTTTTTGTGTGTCCAATGTCCATGCAATAGAGCTGTTTAGCCTGAGCATTGTGAGCTATCCAAGGTAGAGAGGAATTGAGCCCAGCACCTTGGAGAGCATTTTTGAAGTCAATCTTCAGCTCCACTGTCCCACTGACCTGGAAGCCACCAGATGACACTGATGCGTAGTGTTGCAGACACTGTTGGATGGCATCTCTTGTCATCTCTTATTATTGCCGTTGTTGGCCGGGGTTGATCAGAGTGGCAGCCTAAATGCATCTGGAGGGCCCAACACTCCCCGGCCCTGCCCTGGAATGTAGTTCTGTGGCTTCTTCTGCCTGTCACTAAGCAAGTTGGCAAATGAAGTCCTCAATGTGAAGTTCAGGAATCTGTGCGTTTCCAAGGCAGTCTTTTTCCTGTCAACCCTCTGCCTTCAGCTTACGCTCGGGTGTCAATAGAAATGCAGACATCGCAGTTCAGCTGTGAGAGAAGTGGCTCATTTGCAGTCTCCCCCATCGCACTTCCTCAGAAAAGTGCCACTTTCCCTCCTATGAAAATGCTCATTCCCTGCGCATCGAGCTTTTTTTTTCCACAGGTGTAGAGAAGCAAGTTGAGGGAGCTCTTTCTTTCCCCACCACTTTAGTTTTGCTGGAAATTGAGAAAAATTGCTGTGGCTGCATTGTTAGTGAGTTCCTTATGCATTATTCAGATACAGTGGTGGATAGTTTGAAGCTGGTGGAGGGCAAGCTCAGCTACTAAGAAGGTTTACCTCTCTTTTTTCTTTTATTTTTGAGAGCCGTTCTGTAGTCTAATGCTATGGATGGAGTGGTTCAAAACAGGCAAAGAGTGGAGAGAGGTTAAGGTTTATTGTGGGAAAATGGTAAAGGGTATGTAAAGGAGACCCCATGAACTTCATCGGGTTTTCCTAGTCAAGGAAGACTCAGAGTTGGCTTTGCCAGTTCCTTCCTCTGAAATGTGGCCAAAGCCAAACAACAACAACAACAACAACAACAACAACATGAGCTGGTCATTGACCATAATAAAAGTTTACTTACTTAACCTACTTACTTACTAATAATAATAATACTAATAATAATTTTTGAGTAATAGTTGTAGAACAAATGCCACCAAAGCCAAACAACAACAACATGAGCTGGCCATTGACTGTAATAAAAGTTTACTTACTTAAGCTACTTACGTACTACTAATAATAACACTAATAATAATTTTTGAGTAATAGTTGTAGAACAAATGTCACCAAAGCCAAACAACAACAACATGAGCTGGTCATTGACCGTAATAAAAGTTTACTTACTTAAGCTACTTACTTACTAATAATAATAATACTAATAATTTTTGAGTAATAGTTGTAGAAGAAATGCCACCAAAGCCAAACAACAACAACAACAACAACAACAACAACAACATGAGCTGGTCATTGACCGTAATAAAAGTTTACTTACTTAAGCTACTTACTTACTACTACTACTACTAATAATAATAATAATAATTTTTGAGTAATAGTTGTAGAACAAATACCATCAAAGCCAAACAACAACAACAACAACAATCTGAGAACACTTTGGGTACGAAGTGGGGTAGGTGAGGAAAAAAAAAGCTGCTTTCTGAAGTAAGGAGAGTAATCTACATTTTAGTTCACATTTTTGCTCCGACTTTTCCCTTACTTCTGGTATTTGTGTCATGCCACCGTTATTAATTCAGCTGAGCTGTAATTGGATGAGTAACACCTGGGAATGCAGCCACGAAGGTCTCTCAGGTGTGTGCTAAATTGCCAGCGCTTGCTTCTTTGTGACAGATATCTCTGAGTTGGTAGGCAGAGCCTGCCTTGAACGTTTTGACTTTCGTTCCGTCGTGCCACCAAGAGCATTGAGCCAAGCCCTGTAGAAGTGCCTTGTGCGAGGTCTCACTATATTTGAAAACAGGTGCCAGTCACTACCAGTTTTATCTTGGACTAGCTTTGGTACCCGGCGATGCCCAGGTTAGGTAATGTCATGTGTAATGCTATTATTAATATACTAAGCTGCTGTTAAAATGACTTTAAAGTATTGATGGGGAGAAGTCTTTACTATTGAACTTTGGCGACTCAGTGTCACTCCTTAATGGCCGAGAGAATGATTCCTTTACGATGAAAACAAAAATTCCGATTTTTCTGTCTCCAGCTTTGCACCAGTCTTATTGGGGATGTGTCAATATGCTTCGAGAATAAGCACTTCCATTCCTAGTGTGGGACTCTTTCCTTACAAAGCCAGGAACTGGTGGGCTGTAACTTTAAGGAGTCGCGGTGTCAAATCTGCGCATGGCCTATGGAGGAACCCATAAATCATTTATTAAAGCTCCTGACAGCCTCACCCGAGTGGGAATAGATGAGCAGCGTGTTTATCTTGGCCAAGGCTGAGCACTGTAGGAAGACGATGGGAGCAAAATACAAATTCAGATGAACTCCCTGTCAATTAAGGCAATCCCAAATTGGGTCTTAGATAGTGAATTCTGAAGAACAAGCAATCATGTGGTGGGAAGGACCTTTGATTCAGTGTGCCGTCGCGCCTGGGGCTATAACTCTTAGCGAAAGAGGCATGGACGTGACATCTTTCCTCAGGGGATTTCTTCTTGCCCTCCTTTAGGGAAACGGGAACTCCCAAGGACCAAAACTCTGTAGATAACTCAAAACTGGTTTTATTGTCCACAAAAGGTTATCCCTTTAAGGCAATAAGCTGGAAGTTTCAAAGGGGTAAAGGAAAATATACATTACAGTCTTTGGTTGTTTTAAGTCCAAGGAGCTCTACAGCTGAGAAGCTTTTCCAGGTCCCTCTTTCTCAATGGCTGTGAATGCTGGAGCAATCCTCAGTCTCAGTCCAAATGGCCTATGTTTGAAGACTCAGTCTTTCTCTGATGCCAAAGAACTGATTTGAAGGTGCTTGAGACTCCTCAACGTTGTTCAGGTTGGCCCTGAACATGAAGCATAAGTCTCAAGGGTAAGAACCTCAGAATTGGTGCTGAGAGGTAACTTAATCAAGGGCTTTTAGAGCCAAGTCTCTCTCTAATGTCCATCTGGTAGAAAGCTTGATGGTGGAATGAAAAAAGGAAACACTGTCCTACTCCAGGAAGAGGTGGAGCCAAACAATTGAGCTGAGGAAGCAAAGAACATTGATGGACAGCTATAAATAACCAATCAATCCAACTACATTTACAGGGTAAAGGCAAAATCAGGCATGATACAATTCAAATCTTACAACTTACAGTTCGACATATAGATGGTGCCACTCACGCCGTCACATTCGGTCTCTCCACACTGAACAGGTAGTAGGCCATAAAATCACAAATGCAGTTCGATGTAAACAATAAATAATTCCAGACATCATGAAAGTCAACCCCAAGACTTCCAGATGTGTTGAATTACAGCTTCCGTAAGCAGTCGGTCAATTAACTTATAAGTGGACACCTAGTTTCGAAAGGCTATTGCAAGCACGCCTTTCTAAAAAGAGATCCTATCTCCTCTGAAGTGACATAGCGTTGTCCCCATTGGCTGGCTATCAGCTTCCCGAGGCTGTTTTCTTTCCTGTTTAAAAGTAATCACCTTATTTCCAGGGTGAGCTTAGCTGGCTTAATTCCACGGTACATCTCTATCTGGTGGATTAAATTGCTTTCTTGTATCAGATATGTCTTTCCTGTGTGGATAATTGTAGTACCTGGTCAAGCTGGCTCTCGACTTTCTTTTCAGTGGGTTTAAAGTTTGGTCAGAAAGGCTTCCCTGTTATTCCTTCCCCAACAAAGCTCAGCAGTGCCATATCCAAAAATCGTGTTTTAACATATGTTGTTTGTTTCCTTTTGTCAGATGTTACTGACAGCTAGTTATTGAGCCTGCCTGTGTTTGCCGTTGTCGTTCTTTTTTTGTTGATGTCATCATCGGCACCGCTTTCCTTTTCCCTTCCTTCTGTCTCTTGTCAGTTTGTCATTTCAAATCCACTTTACGTATGCTTTTGAATTTGTTTTTTGGTTACCTTCCATTTTTAAAATCGGAATGTCATAATATTATAAACACAAATCCACTGCAGAGCTTTAAATGTGTTTTGTCGATGATAATGATGATGATGATGATGACATCTCGAGGTGGAGCATAACAAGGTTAAAACCCAAGACATAGAACACAAGGCCATGTAAGAAGGAACGCTTGGCTTCCTTCATGCAGATTTACCGTATATACTCGAGTATAAGCCAACCCAAATATAAGCCAAGGCACCTAATTTTACCACAAAAAAACTGGGAAAACATTGACTCCAGTAAATGCCGAGGATGGTAAATTTCAGAAATAAAAATAGATACCAATAAAATTACATGAATTGAGGCATCAGTAGGTTTAATGTTTTTGAATATTTACTTCAAGCTCAAATTTAGGATAAGACTGTCCAACTCTGATCAAATCATTATTCTCATCTTCTTCAATGTAAATGTGCTTATGTAGCCTTTTAATAATAACAGAGTAAAATAATGTAGTAATAATAATAACTTATGCCTCAAGTACCACCTCCCAGCAGTAAAGAACTGGTGGGATCACAAACCTGCAAAAGTATTGGAAAATGAGCACGCAAAGATACTATGGGACTTCCGAATCCAGACTGACAAAGTTCTGGAACACAACACACCAGACATCACAGTTGTGGAAAAGAAAAAGGTTTGGATCATGGATGTCACCATCCCAGGTGACAGTCGCATTGACGAAAAACAACAGGAAAAACTCAGCCGCTATCAGGACCTCAAGATTGAACTTCAAAGACTTTGACAGAAACCAGTGCAGGTGGTCCCGGTGGTGATCGGCATATTGGGTGCCATGTCAAAAGATCTCAGCCGGCATTTGGAAACAATAGACATTGACAAAATTACGATCTGCCAACTGCAAAAGGCCACCCTGCTGGGATCTGCGTGCATCATCCGAAAATACATCACACAGTCCTAGACACTTGGGAAGTGTTCGACTTGTGGTTTTGTGATATGAAATCCAGCATATCTATCTTGTTTGCTGTGTCATAATAATAATAATAAATAGAGTAAAATAATAACTGCAATAATAATAATAAGATCAGAGTGAAATAATAAATGTATTATTAATAATAATAAAAATAGAGTAAAATAAATGTAATAGTAGCAACAATAATAGAGAAAAATAATAAATTTAATAATACCAATAATAATAATAGAGAAAAATAATAAATGTACCATATATTCTCGAGCATAAGCTGACCCAAATATAAGCCAACCAGGATCCCCACCTGAGTATAAGCCGAGGAGGGCTTTTTCAGTCTTAAAAAAAGGGCTGAAAAACTAGGCTTATACTTGAGTATATACAGTAAGTTTTCAGCCTTTCCAATGCTGCATTTAGGAGCATCAAGCTGCCTTCTGATTTCCAGGCGCAATAACCAAGCAATGCACAAATCAATAGTGCAAATGAATAAATTAGCTATCAGAAAACATGAGCGTGTGAATTTACTGCAACTCATCAGAGCCAATTTTAAAGTAATGGCTGGAAATAAACAATTTGGGCATAGCTGGATAATCATCACCAATAATTTTCTGGGGAAGACAGAGAAGGCGCATTAAAAACCAATCTCTGTTCGTTTTCAAGACGTCGTGTCTGGATTCTCCAAGATCAAACAGTCACTTCAAAGGAACCTTCTTGAAGGGCAAAGAGTTACGCGTGGCAATGATGTGACAATATTCTGAATTTTGATGATGATGTGAAGCTGCCATTCCAGGTCAATTCACAGTTTCTGTTTCACTTAATTCAGGACTTGTCCCTTTTCATTATGGCCATGTCTCCTCTAGAAGCCCAGCCTCGATGGCTCATTATGCCATTGAAAATATGGAAAATGTAAAAATACTTGAAACTGATAGGGACAGCTACAACTTGCTTTTATATGAAAAATATGTAGTCCCAAACTGGCCATTTTAAGGAGGTGTTTGACCCAGATATGCTGGCCTTCTCCATGTTGAGACCATTCCTGAGTTGCATCAAGCGGAGGTTGAAAAAGGCATGGAGTCAAAATTAAACAACTAACTCATTCGGCAAAGACATTATGGCAGGATTGTTAAGTAACATAAGGAACAGCACGGTAATGCTCGCAGGCATCTGTTTAGGGAGGGAAATTACTTTTTCCCAAATGCTGCAGAAGTTCTGTCTCTGAGAAAATCACAGTGACTATCATGGCAGTGAAAAATGGGATGCAATTCTGTAGAAAGATTCAGGAGGTTTGTGCTGTTTGCTTTGTCATTGGGAAAGTTGAAAAGACAAGCGAACATCCAGAGTGCAGCAGACTTAACAATGTAATCCCAACATAAAGGTGGTCTTGGGTGTAATGCGTTTGCTGTGACTTCCTTGATTCTATCCATCTATAATACTCTTAGTGTCTTCGTTTTTGGATAGACCACATCAGCTCCAGATGATTAAATATGGTTTTCTGTGGGCAAGCAGATGGCAACTACTGGATGGCATGTGTTCTGTGTCAGAAACTAGAGCTGATGTAGTCTATCCAATGCAGTTTTCTGAGTCATCACCCCAAATAACTAAACCAAATCTAAAGTTGACCAAAAACTGATACGTAACCCTTTTGGTACTAATGTTGGAGAGTGGTCTCTGGTCAAAGTGGTCCCTGGACAAGTGGTTCCTGGTCAAAGTAGTCTTTGGTCGAAATGGTCCCTGGTTGAAGTGGTCCATGGTCAAGTGGTCCCTGGTTGAAGTGGTCCATGATCAAGTGGTCATGGTGGACAAGTGGTCCCTGGACAAAGTAGTCTTTGGTTGAAGTGGTCTCTGGTCAAAGTAGTCTTTGGTTGAAGTGGTCCCTGGTCAAAGTAGTCTTTGGTTGAAGTGGTCCCTGGACAAAGTAGTCTTTGGTCAAAGTGATCCATGGTCAAGTGGTCCCTGGTCAAAAAAAATTCGGGAATCACTGATCTACAGGAACAAATGTCTTCCACTTCTGCATGGACTTCACTCAGTATGGTACTGTATAAATTCCCCATGAGAGTCAGTATGTTATAATGCTTTGAGTGTTTTACTGGGAGAACAGGATTCGAATCCCTGTTTATTCATGGAAACTCTCTGGTGAGCTTGGGCAAGTCACATTCACTCAGAGAAAGAGACACTGGAACACCTTGTTGATCAAATCCAGTCTGCAAGTCTTTGAAGCTGTTTTATAAAGGATGGTCAAGCTGAAATACTTTTCACTGGCACCCACCCCACCATAACTTTTAAACCAGGGCTTAGTTAAGGTGCATACGTTCATCAGAGAAGCTGAGCAGAGCAAGGAAAATATGGGCAGCTTGTCTGTGACTTTAAACCCTCCCTGTTCTCCTTCTCTACCATCCATAGCGAAATAGATATGGACGCATGACCCTTATTAAGGGCTGGTTCCCTGGGATCTCGCTTTTTTAAAAAAAGAACCGCACGAGTGTATTACTGGATCTTACTTTCCCAAGCCATATGTAATGAGCGAAGGGAGGAGTATTGATTTAGCCTCGTCGCTGTGCTGCTTATAAATATGCATGAGGATTTGGGGCTGTTTAACTGTGCTTTTTAATTCTCCTTGCATTGCTGACTCTTTCAGTCGAAGGCTCTTTGCATGCAGAGCCAGTCGCCGGGTGACAGCCCTATTCTCACAGTTTGGGACCTTTCCAGAGTGTGCTAATCCCGAGGCTGCCGGAAAAAAAAAACTTCAGTGCTCAGAAAGTAAAAGGAAGAAGAGGCTCTTCCTGAAAAGGGAATGCGGATATTGTAGATCTGTGAGCGAGGGGCACCGTATGGGTCAGAGATCATCACGGTACAAGATACCCTTACGTTGTTAGAGCTAATGAGGTCTAAGGCTGGTTGATGGCTCAGTGGGCATCCATGTAAGTCACTTTTAGGGATCCAAAGATATTTAATTAAACGAATTCCAAATAAGCAGAGAGATTCCTAGTTGGAACAGTTTCTCATATTATACATTCAGGCTATGGCTAAGTTGGGTCGTGTTTTCCTCCGTTTTTAGTGTCTAAAATTTCTAATTGGAGTTATAATGGAAAAAATGTGTTCAAAACGGAAGGCAGAGCCTTGATCTTCTGCCAGGATTGTGGCCGTCGGACTGTCTCTTGCCTTGGCGTCCTTCAGCTCCTGACAGGAGAGGAGTGGGAGGCGATAATCCCCAGCGGCTCATCATTTAACACCTGTCCAGATGCTGATAACAGTTTCATTACAAGAGGATTATCTCTGAGGGATGGAAGTTGACAATGGAGGGCCAGTCCACTCTAAATCCCCGTATAATGCTTAAATGTGCCCTTTGCTGACCACCTTTGCCAACCCCAGAGCCTCCGAGGCATTTGTATTTTCAGCAGGGATGTCGAAAACATTTGCTACACTTTTCACTTGTGGAGCTGAGCACATGGAAACAGATTTTCTGTAATGTAGCCTTTTCCAAGCTGGAGACCTCTAGATATTTTGGACTTTCAATTTGGGCCAAGAATTGTGGAAAATCCCATCCAGATATCTGGAGAGGACCAGATTATGTAGTTCTGGTATAGCACTCTTTGTCCACAATACGACAAAATCCATAGAAGAATGCTACTTTTATTGTCTACTCAATATGCAGAAAAGGCATCATGCAAACATTTGAAGCTTCACTGGTTTCTCCATCAGAAGTTGACCATTGTCGCACCTCAGCCCTGATTCACCTTGTTCTGACACACAAGCTGTAGAGCAGGTTTAAGTTTTTTCAGTTTATTAAAAATGAATAGTAAAAAGTTCTTTGAAAAGCAAAAGTAGAGTCAGTTACAAAATATAATCTTCAAATCAGGAGCTCGCAAGGAATAAACAAGGTCCAAAGAAAGCATGGCAAAGTCCAAGGAAGACTGCAAGAAAATCCAAGACACGGCAGGAAAACTAGAGCTTTCTTCTTCGGTGAAAGAAAGTTGCTTTGACAACCGCTTTTTCCCAAACGTTCCCTTTTAACACTCTTTGAAAAACATGAGCCCTCGAGGCTCCCCCCGCCTGTTTGCAATTCTATTACTACACCGTACCCTCAATTCCAAATGGTCTGCTCGACCTAAGGAGCCCATCTCATCAAGGTCAGCTTGCTCGTTATTTCGCTGAGACTCATTATCAGTCTGAGAACATTCCATCCTCCCTTCCTCCTTTCCCAAGTCAGTGTGCACCTGGATGGCTTCAGTAGTTTCTAAATCATCAACACCAACCCTCCCTGTGGGAAACTGAACTTGCACTCTTTGTTCCTCATCTTCCAAAGTTGCAGGCCTTTCAGGGAGATTCTGAACCTGGACCCCTGTTTCCTCATCCGAGTCAATCCTAGATTCCAGCTGAGTCACAACAACCATAGACTTGTCCTGAAGGACCTAGAACATTGGTTCCTGGAGGACCTAGAACATTGGTTCCTGAAGGACCTTGAACATTGGTTCCTGAAGAACCTAGAACATTGGTTCCTGAAGGACGTAGAGCATTGGTTCCTGAAGGACCTAGAACATTCGTTCCTGGAGGACCTAGAACAGTGGTTCCTGGAGGACCTAGAACATTGGTTCCTGAAGGACGTAGAGCATTGGTTCCTGAAGGACCTAGAACATTGGTTCCTGAAGGACGTAGAGCATTGGTTCCCAAACTTTTTTTGACCAGGGACCACTTTGACCAGGGACCACTCTCCAACATTAGTACCAAAAGGGTTATGAATCCGTTTTTGGTCAACTTTAGATTTGGCTTGGTTATTTGGGGTGATGATTCAGAAAACTGCATTGGATAGACTACATCAGCTCTAGTTTCTAATACAGAACATATGCCATCCAGTAGTCACCATCTGCTCGCCCACAGAAAACCACATTTAATAATCTAGAGCTACTGTGATCTATCCAATGCAGTTTTCTGAGTCAGCACCCCAAATAACCCCAGGAACAGGCCTAAAAATGAAGACACCAACAAGGCGCCTCTGCTTCCAGGTGCCGCATGAAACGGGTCTGCTCAGGAGGAGGAGGAGAAGCAGCAGTCAGGAGGCTTGTTGTACCTTTCATGGGTAATCAGCCTCTCCCCTCCTGACATCCCCGTTGCCTCGGCACTAGAAGAGGGTTTTTCGAGACCAGTCACTCTAGTTTCAATGGTGTAGTAGTGATGAGGCTGTGGACCATATTTTAGTTCTTGGAGACCACTGGTGGTCCATGGACCACTGACCTAAAGAGATGTTCTTGCAGGTTAAAAAATTCAGGATTTTATTTGCATTTACTTAATTTCACCTTTGCTCAATCAGGACATAAGCCACCCTTGGATCAAGAAATACATTTTCTGGTTTCGTTGTAATGGACCAGAATCTTTGCTCACCAGTTTTCATCTCTGTGTTTATTCCTGGCTTTTTCAAATGAGCTTCCACAATTAGGTGTATTAAAGCTCATTAGACTAAAATTGTTCTTTCTTTGAAGAGATGTCAAAAGAGGAGTCCTCCGCACCCTGTACCGTAGAGTAATTCTCTGCATCGTGTTTGAATAATAAGGGTTCCAGGCTAGCTTTGCGGGATTTGTGCTACTTTTCTCTCCTGGGATCTCTTCTTGAAAATCCCTTCTGAATTAATTCCAAAAAATGAGCTTTATGGGGGAAAGTCAAAATTAAGTTCAGCATGAAAGGAGGAATTAGATAGCCCCATTGGGAGTTTGTTTGAGTGGTTAAGGCTCCAATTTGATAGTAAGAGAAGAATAGAGGTTGGATAGTTGAGGACATAGGTAGGGACTTATGGCCCATGGAGATCCCTTAGTGGGAATGAAAACAAAGACAGACAGACAGAGACCGAGACTCCATAGTTGGCCTCCTGACCTCATCCTGTCTTTGACATTTCTGTGTCAAAGCCTGACTCAAAGTTGTTTGCTATTTAGGAGCCCTTTTCCATGCTTCAATCAGTGTGGTAGGATTTGTGAGGAGTGGATCTCTTAGTAATAGTCTACAAACCTTTGCATCCCTCTGAGAAAAACAGCAATGTTTTCTTCCATGCGCCGGGAAAAGAAACTCAGGAAATCCCAGCCAAATATATATATATACTAACTGTGCCCGGCCACATGTTGCTGTGGCTTATGAGAATCCTTTGTTGGCCAGGTGGAATAGCAGTGAATAGCTTTGCAGTCTCAAAGACTGGCCGTTCTCTGGAGTAGCTGGAGCTGTTTGTTGTATGAGCGTAGAGGCATGGATAAGGGGTTGTGCTGCCAAGTTTAGTGTTTCTGGGATGTGTAGTTTTGTTGTTTTGTCCTAGGCCGAAACGTCACTACCCTTTTATATATATAGACTAGCTGTGCCCGGCCACGCGTTGCCATGGCGTTGTCTGGTGGTGTTGGTGAGAAATTGTTGAGGTAGTGGTGGTATTGAATGTCTGTTGTATGGTTGTCTTTATGTTTAGTATGCACACTGAAGTGGATTATATGGCAGTGTGGAGTCAAGATAATCCAGTTCAAAGCAGATAATATAAGATTCTAAATGGGTTATATAGCTGTGTGGAAGGGCCTTGAGTCTACACTGCCATATAAGCCAGTTAAAATCTGATAATCTGTGGAAGAGGCCTAAGTGAGGCCTAACTGTGCCTGTCCCCTGGGCTGAGGAGGTTGCTAGGAGACCAAGTGGGTGGAGCTTAGCCTTCAAACTGGCAGCAATTGGATAAAAACTATTATTCCTCTCCCTCTAATTAGGACTTTATTTTTCTTTTCTTTTTGTTGTATCAACCTAAAGGCATGGATGATGTGTTGTGTTGTCAAATTTCGAGGTTGGGGGGCCTGTAGTTTTGTTGTTTTGTGGGTCGCCGTGATGCCATCACTCTTTTATATATATATAGATATATACACACACATTCCAGCAGCATTTTATCAATTGAAATTCAAGACTATTTCCCCTGAAGATGAAATCCATTGCAAGTCTGAGAGTTGTGAAATTTGAAAAAATATGTTTGTGGATAGTCTGGCATGTTTCTCAGTTGGCTTAGCTAAAACCGAGCTATGCTTTTGGACCTTCCTTCCTTGAATCCTGCTTGCTTTGTACTATGAATACCTCCATTTTCATTGTATAGAGTTACATTTTGGTGATGACTATATTAAACTTACTAAAACGTGCCAAAATCTCATTTTGGAAGCTGATTAGCTTCTTCCTCAAACAAATATGGTAACAGAGATGCAGAGAATGAAGAGTCAATCTTGATGTCCCAGGTCTGTCTTGCTGGAGGTTGGCATAAATGGAATATCTATATACAGATGGAAATGTCATCTGTAAGGTGACTGGAAATGAAGCCAATGAAAGGAAAACAATAGACATTTTCCTTTTGTTTTTGCAAAAGCTGCACGTGCCATTTTTGTGTCCATTTCTGCTCTCTGCGAGTCCTGAGGTTTCCATCTAGGCAAAAAGTAGTGAGACTTTGGAAGTTTCCATACACTGGACATAAATTCAGGCAGAATAACAGACAGTGGATGTCAAGTTATGAGGCTGTGATCTATGTGTGCTCTTCGAAATTGGAAAGACCACCCCACAATTCCATGATTTAGGAACTTGACCTGTTTTTGATATAAGTAAACAAATAACCCATATGTTGCACTTTACAATTTCAGATAAAATTAGATCCGCCCAAGGAACTTGACCCAGAAAGCAATGCTTCTGATTTATCTTATCAATACAAGGGGCAATGATGGTAAATAACAAGGCGCCGTGGAAGATATATTCCAGTCAGAAGAGTCCCCATGACTCTTGAGTAAAAGTGCCTGCGGAAGGTTTGTACAGTACGATGGCAGAAAAACAAACCCGAGCAATCCTCTAGCACTCGAAAACATTGCTTTGAAGGTTGCTGAATCACTCTCTGTAGAAGCAATTTTATGTTTGTCTCTAATTGTGCCTGATTGTATAGCATTTCTGTACAAATAAAATCATTCAGGAGCATTCTTCAGCAAATTGATTTATCCACTGATGACCCTTATCTCTTAGCTAGGTCACATCCCTTATTACCTAAGTCCGTTCCTACCAGTCCTTGAATTAGCAGAAGATGGTTTTCCCTTCCGGAGAAGAGTTGCAAGATGAGAAAATATTCAAAGCTTCTGACATACATAGGCTTGAAAGAGAATTGCTGACGACATGCAAACGTTTTCCAATTCCTGATACGGAAGAGTAGTGACCAAGCTCCCAAGAAAGCGTGAAGATTCACATAATCATGTTTGCCTCGTCCTGACTGAAGGGAGTTGGACTAGATGCCCTTTGGGGGTCTCTTTGAACAGTAGCAAAGTTTCTTTTCATGTGTTTGGCAACTTCCTGCATGTTTTGGAGACCTGATTATTTAGGATCTTTTTACGAGGGTTGAATGAAAAGTAATGCCTCCACCTTCGTAACTCCTCAACAGATGGCAGTACTGGTCTGCGGCAGGTACAGGCTTGTTCAGTAGACTCTCTTCTACAGTTCCAATTGGCGGGAAGCCTTAGCATTGAACGGTTGTGTTGTTAAAGTGTGAAGTATCGAACCCTGCGCAGACGGTCGGTCAGTGTGGCTTAAGCCACGTGCAGTCATTGTCACCCCAAAGGAGATTCATCAGAGAATGCAAGCTGTTTATGGGGATTGTGTTGATGTGAGTCCTGTGCATCATTGGGCAAGTAAGTTTAAAGATGTTGAGGTGGGAACATCTGACTTGCATGACAAACAAAGAGTTGAACGTCCCGTGACAGCAACCACTGAGTTTCACACGCAAAAGGTGGACAGATTGATTTAGGACTATCGTCGTATCACTCGGAGAGAAATTTCAAGCATCATCGGCATTTCACAAGAATGTGTGGGTCACATGATTGCTTTGCTTGGCTATCGGAAGATCTGTGCCCGATGGGTCCTGTGAGACGCCGGTTGCGGAAACAGAGTGTCAACTTCTTCCGTGACGGCTTCAGAAAACTTGTTCATCGTTGGCAGAAATGTATCCAATTGTCTGGTGATGATGTGGGAAAGTGAATAGTGGTAGTTATAGAGCACGTTCTAAGGATTATTTCTGTGTTTGATTTATTAAAATATTCCCATCCAAACCCAAGTAACGAAGGTGGAGGCATTACTTTTCATTCTACCCTCGTAAAAATAGAAATGGAGTTGGAAGCTTTGGGGAATGGGAATGGGGCTTCAGGCAAGATAAAAATGTAATCCATGGACAATATGGGACCTATGATCGCACTTTGCCACTCACTGCTATGTAAATGATCTATATGTCTGTGACATAAGACTTTAAAAGGAGCAGTGGGACTTTTCTTGGGGAAACCAAATCACCTGGTGCCCAGGTTTCTGGAAATGGCATTCAATAGATTTGGGAGAGAAAAGCAGAGGATGGGAACAGCATTGGCATGTGTCTTGCTCCGAGGATGTTCTTCTGGCAGAACTGTGAGGAACAGGTGGCCCGTTCAGTGGCTGCTGTTTGCTTGCTACGTCTCGTCTTGTCTTTGTGAGCCATTTCTGTGTGAGTACAGTATGTTCGGGAGGCTTTTAGTGCTCCCTGGAGCGCGGTTATCTGCCATGACGCGGGAATTGGGCGTTTGGTCAGCATGTTTGCCTTTTGTACGCCGGGTCCCGGAGGGATGGTTGGGAGGCAGTTTAGTTTAGGGTTTTCCTCTAATCACTCTAAACAAGGCTGAGCGAAGAAGTAACAATTCCATGCTTCTATTCACGCTGAGTATTTTGGGGGGTAAGGAGGGAGCGGATTAGTCTTCCTTTATTGTTGCCACACATTGAGCGGAGGGAGAGGCGCCTCCACCTCCTTAAGGTCGGAGGACTAAACCCTGGCATTGCCAAGAGAATCACAAAAGGAAAGCAAATCTGGACGCACACTGTTCAAGGTGCTGTGTTTTCCGAAGAGAACGCTTCAGCCAGACAGACAGGCTTCCTGGAACCGGCACAAAGCAAAACGGCTTGAATGCCCTACAAGGGAATAAATGCTCACAAATGAGAGGCAACAGGCTGGAGGATCAAAATCATAATCAACCATAGCCAGTCATTTCCACTTTTTTATGTACTGTTTGCCTTTTAAAGAATTTCTGGAGAAGTAGCACTTTTGCATTTTTTTTATTCATTATGTCAGAGGCGAAACCGAAGGTACAAGTTGTAATGAGAACACAAAGGTTTTTTTAAAATGATTATTATTTTATTGAGTTTTCAACGTTAAATACAGTGAAAGTGGGGGAACAAAATGTGTTGCAAAAGAAAAGAATGAAACATAGCAGAAAGGAGAAAGAAAGAGCGGAGACAGGGAGGGTGAAAAAGAAAAGAAAAAGAAAAAGAAACGTGGTTCAACTTCCCATCCGTCTTTCCAGGGTTCAAAACTCGTCATTTACAGTTCTTCTGTCCATCCAAGCTACCTATTTCTGACACATTCTTATAAACCAGACGTATCTATTAAAAGTGTATTTCTATTCTTCTTAATAAATGTGTTGTCAAAGGCTTTCATGGCCAGGATCATAGGGTTGTTGTATGTGCCACACAGCCCGAAAGACATACAACAACCCTACTTCTTAATAAAGTCTCTAAAACTTGACCATTCAGTTTTCTTCTTTCCGTCGCTCAATTTTTGATTCAAACAGTCCATCTGTATTATGTCCCATATTTTGAGGACCCAGTCATCTGCGGTTGGTATTTTATTTTCTTCCTTTTTCTTTGAAAAATAAATTTTATAATAGTTTTTTTAAAAAGCAATAAATTGGCATCATACCAAATGTTCTTTGACCAGTATCTGGACACTTGGAGTGCCTCTGGTGTTGCTGTAAGAAACTCCTCCATTGTGCATATGGCAGGGCTCAGACCGCATTGTAATAGGTGGTCTGTGGTTTGCTCTTCTCCGCACTCGCATGTCACAAACTCCACTTTGTGGCCAATTTCTTAAGGTTGGCTCTTTATCTCGTGGTGCCAAAGCTCAGTCTGTTCAGCGCCTTCCAAGTCACCCAGTTTTCTGTGTGCCCAGATCTCTCATCTGATCTGAGCCACTGATTGAGGTTCCGGGTTTTAGCCTGCCACTTTTGGACTCTCGCTTGCTGAGGTGTTCCTGCGAGTATCTCTGTAGATCTTAGAAAGCTTGAAAAGGAGACTGCCAACACATCACAAGTGTTGTCGGCTATCTTTCAGAAGGAGGAATAAGCAAAAACACTTCTTGCCTAAGGAAACCTTCTGAAATTCATAGCATTGCCATAAGTAGATAGGTGACTTGAAGGCACATATATAGGAGAAATACAGTAGAGTCTCACTTATCTAACACTCACTTATCCAATGTTCTGGATTATCCAACACATTTTTGTCGTCAATGTTTTCAATACATCGTGATATTTTGGTGCCAAGTTCGTAAATACAGTAATTTCTACATAGCATTACTGTGTATTGAACTACTTTTTGTCAAATTTGTGGTATAACATGATGTTTTGGTGCTTCATTTGTAAAAGCATAACCTAATTTGATGTTTAATAGGCTTTTCCTTAATCCCTCCTTATTATCCAACATATTCGCTTATCCAACATTCTGCCGGCCCATTTATGTTGGATAAGTGAGACTCTACTGTAGCAGCTTATCTCTTCAGTTCCAGTATGTCTGAATAATGTGTTTCTTCAGAAAAGGCTCAGTCTGGATATGATTGCCAAATTGTCGGAATCTTATCCATTTCGATCCTTCCAGTATAAAACGGTTGTAGAGCTTGTATTCGTCTCTCTCTCTCGTGCTCCCGTTTCATCTCTCCAGAATTGTTCTCCAGTTGTCTCTCTGCATTTCACAGCTGCTTGGAGATCAGAACATGAATTTTGCATTGTGCCAGAATAACATTTCATTTCGGATTGACCACCTACTCGGGTTGCTTCCGCAAAGAGACGTTGTCAACAAAGGATGGGGCATTTCCACCAGAATTTCATTTCACGTTTGCAGAAAGCACTGCTGTGTTACTGTTTTGGTGCCTCCTCTTTCTCCTTTGATTTCCTGCACTTAGGATGGAGTTGAACATACGTGGTTTAGGATTACTGCCACAGTCTGTGCTTGACCTGCTCGTGCCATTCGAACAAAGTGCAAAATTCTGTCACAGTCGACACCGAAATTGTCATTTCTTTCTGCTTTACCCAATTTCCATATCAATCCCTGCGTAAAGACAACAAAGGAGTCCATGTTACCATCTCTCTTTCTGCTCCTTGCTGGAATTTTTCAGATAAATTATTAAAGGCTGCTGCTGGCCTGAGGGAATAGTTAGTCACTCTGATAATATGTAGTTCTCAAGGCTTGATGTAGCTTCGTTATCCAGCCAGGAGGGCTTACATGTGTCCTGGAGCAGTTGGGAAAGAGTTATTTTGCATTCGTGTATGGTGATGCTAAGATAGACATGGCATGGCTTTTTTGCAGCTGGGCCAAAGGTAGACAGCTAAGGAATGCCACTGTCACAACATCCATCCTGCATTTTTGATATACTTTATTTATCCAACTTTATGATACAGTAGAGTCTCACTTATCCAACGTAAACGGGCTGGCAGAACGTTGGATAAGCAAATATGTTGGATAATAAGGAGAGATTAAGGAGAAACCTATTAAACATCAAATTAGGTTATGATTTTACAAATTAAGCATCAAAACATCATGTTATACAACACATTTGTGAGGGCTTTTCGGCAGTGGAACTCTCCCCCGGACTGTGGTGGAGGCTCCTTCTTTGGAAGCTTTTAAGCAGAGGCTGGATGGCCATCTGTCGGGGGTGCTTTGAATGCGATTTCCTGCTTCTTAGCAGGGGGTTGGACTAGATGGCCCATGAGGTCTCTTCCAACTCTACTATTCTATGATTCTATGATTCTATGAGAAAGTAGTTCAATATGCAGTAATGCTACGTAGTAATTACTGTATTTACGGATTTAGCACCAAAATATCATGATGTATTGAAAACATTGACTACAAAAATGCATTGGATAATCCAGAACCTTGGATAAGCAAATGTTGGAGAAGTGATACTCTACTGTATAACATTAAAAAGGAGGAAAAAAAACCCCAAGGATGCAATAATGTGAAAATAGACTGGAAGTTGGATTCTCATCCGTGTTCCAGAGCAAGGATTTCTGCAAGGATGGCGATGTCCCCAGAAAAGACTAAAAAACACCCGGAAGGAGCCGTGGTGGCACAATGGGTTAAACTGTGCCAACTGGACTTCTGACCTGAAGGTTGGGTTGCTGACCTGAAGGTTGCCGGTTTGAATCCACGAGATGGGTTTTTCTTTTTTTCGTGTCAGGAGCGATTCGAGAACCTTCAAGTCGCTTCTGGTTTGAGAGAATTGGCCATTTGCTAGGACGTTGCCCGGGGACATTGCTTTGATGTTTTAACATCCTTATGGGAGGCTTCTCTCATGTCTCTGCATGGGGAGTTGGAGCTGACAGAGGGAGCTCACCCTCTTTCACCAGATTCGACCCGGCAACCTGTCGGTAAGCAGTTCTGCCGGCACAAGGTTTAACCCATTGTGTTGTCGAAGGCTTTCATGGCCGGAACCACAGGGTGGTTGTGTGTTTTCCGGGCTGTATGGCCATGTCCCGAAATTGTCCACATGCTTGAGTATATCTATGGCTTCTCTGTGTAGTCTGACACGGTGGTTGTTAGAGTAGTCCAGCATTGATGTGTTCTCAAATAATATACTATGTCCAGGTTGGGTGGATCTTTCTTTACTCTAGTAATAGGAATGTATCTGAGGACAGGATTGCAAAATTGGGAGATTCCGTGTTCATCTGTATGTTGAGGAGGTCTAGTTGGTGTAGGCAAAGCAGGAGTGAGAAATCTTGAAAATCACACCCGGGAACGAAGGTGATGATCCCTGTGTTTGAAAATTCTCACTCTTCTTTCAGATAAAGGGTTGGGAAAAATATATCTCACTTCCTCCAGATTGTTAACACAGCTCCAGAGTTTTAAATAGCGAAACTCCTTGAGCTTTAAATCCTCGCGTCTGACATAACATAATTCATACCCAAACCTGAGACTGCCTTGCAGAAATTCCAGTGCTACTGTGCAAAGCTGAAATAGAAATGGCGGGTTATTTACACCTGATTTGTTCTTTCCTATTTTTGCTCCCAAATATACTCTCTTATCAGTCTCCCGACCCATTGTATCCCCTTCTTTTTAATGTGGTGGTGTTGTAAGAGCACACTTTTATACAAGCTGCCCAGGCCAGAAGTCAAGCACGTCCCATTCTTGGGCGAATGCTCAGAGTCCATCATTGTTTGGGAAATTGTTCGCTTGACATTAAAGACAGGCTGGCACTGGAAACACGCATTGTGCTCCCCAGCCAATACCAGAGAGCTGTAATAGAATCAATTTCATTTTGAATTTCTGGAGGAGATTGTTAAATGTATTTTTATGCCAATGCCTGCAGCCCAAGAAAGAGATGGTGGGCTCCATTGTATGCCATGAACCGCAGAGCAGACAAGCAGCACTTCCATAAAGGGCAACGGAAGCTCAAGACTCTTTTGCACCAAAAGCGGAAAAGGAGAAGCCTTATTTTATGATCTTGCAGAAACATGAAAATGAACAAACTTTGGCTACCGGTATTTAAAAAAAAACCCTCTAAAACCAGGACTGTAAATAAAGAACAACATTCAGAAACAGAGGAATTCCAGACTGGAAACAATCAGAACCCGCTAACACCTCCCAACAAAGGATTCCCTCAGGCTTTGAAGCTGCAAGGCCATTCAATGCTAATCAAGGTGGCCAATTGCAACATTCACACTTGCCTCAAGCAGACAAGAGTTCTTTCTTTCTCCCACCCTGGACATTATTCCACAGATATATAAACCCCACTTGCCTAGTTTCCAACACGCCTCACAACGTTGTTGTATGTTTTCCAGGCTGTCTGACCATGTTCCAGAAGCATTCTCTCCTGACGTTTCGCCCACATCTATGGCAGGCATCCTCAGAGGTTGTGAGGTATGGAGAAACTCAGCAAGGAAGGTTTATATATACAGTAGAGTCTCACTTATCACGATTTATTGGAAACATTGACTACAAAAATGCATTGGATAATCCAGAACATTGGATAAGCGAATGTTGGATAAGTGAGACTCTACTGTATCTGTGGAAAGTCCAGAGTGAGAGAAGAACTCTTGTCAGTTGGAGACCAGTGTGAATGTTGTAGTTTATGACCTTGATTAGCATTGAATAGCTTCATCTCCTGGCCTCTTCCTGCCTGGGGGCATCCTTTGTTCAGAGTCGTTAACTGCCCCTGGTTGAATTCATGTCTGGAACTCCTCTGTTTTCAGAGTGTTGCTTCCCATCTACTGATCTGATTTTTGAGTTTTTTAAATACTGGTAGCCAGATTTTGTTCATTTTCACGGTTTCCTCCTTTTTGTTGAAGTTGTCCACATGCTTGTGAATTTCAATGGCTTTTCTGTGTAGACTGGCATGATAATTGTTGTGAGTGGTCGAGCATTTCTGTGTTCTCAAATAATATACTGTGTCCAGGTTGGTTCATCAAGGGCTCTGCTATGTCTGATTTCTCTGGTTGAGTGAGTCTGCAGGGCCTTTCATGTTCTTTGACTTGTGTTTGGGCGCTGAGGATGCCTGCCATAGATGTGGGCGAAACGTCAGGAGAGAATGCTTCTGGAACATGGCCATACAGCCTGGAAAACACACAACAACCCTGTGATCCCGGCCACGAAAACCTTCGACAACACACCTCACAACCTCTGAGGATGCCTGCTAAGATGTGGGCGAAACGTCCGGAGAGAATGCTTCTGGAACATGGCCATACAGCCCGGAAAACACACAACAACCCTGTGATCCCGGCCACGAAAGCCTTCGACAACACACCTCACAATCTCTGAGAATGCCTGCCATAGATGTGGGCGAAACGTCAGGAGAGAATACTTCTGGAACATGGCCATACAGCCCAGAAAACATACAACAACCCTGTGATCCCGGCCATGAAAGCCTTCGACAACACACCTCTCAACCTCTGAGGATGCCTGCCATAGATGTGGGCGAAACGTCAGGAGAGAATACTTCTGGAACATGGCCATACAGCCCAGAAAACATACAACAACCCTGTGATCCCGGCCATGAAAGCCTTCGACAACACACCTCACAACCTCTGAGGATGCCTGCCATAGATGTGGGCGAAACGTCAGGAGAGAATACTTCTGGAACATGGCCATACAGCCCGGAAAACATAAAACAACCACTGTTCCAGCCCATATTTATAAGCATGCTAGAAAGGCATACTTCTCAAGGTTGTTGTATGTTTTCCGGGATGTCTGGCCATGTTCCAGAAGTATTCTCTCCTGACGTTTCACCCACATCTATGGCAGGCATCCACAGAGGTTGTGAGGTCTGTTGGAAACTAGGCAAGTGAGGTTTATATATCTGTGGTTTATATATCTCCATACCTCACAACCTCTGAGGATGCCTGCCATAGATGTGGGTGAAACATCAGGAGAGAATGCTTCTGGAACATGGCCACACAGCCCGAAAAACTCACCGCGATCCAGTGATTCTGGACACAAAAGCCTTCAACAATACATTTAAATGTAACGACAATCTCATCGTTTGTAATGTTGATGTTTGCTTCCTTTCCGAAGTGAATGTGGGGCCGTGCTTCAGCCAGATGGAGGCATGAGTGGGAAGGAAATGTAATGTAACCTAATGAAAGAAATGTAATAAAATCTTAATGCACCGCCGGCAGGGCTCGAAATCCGTGGCTCTTTTGCGGAGGGCGTGTGTGTGTGAAGCAAACGTGGGCAAAAATGTTGTGCGGATTCTGCAACTCAGAAGTGGAGGAAGTGGAGGAAGGCACCTGGCTGCAAAGATCGGCTTCTTCCTTGGTTTTGATCTGCATTTATTGTGTTCTCAAGGGACGGAGATATTGCGGTCATGGTGTGTGCTTGCATGCATGTAAAACACCTTGTGCGAGAAAATCCCAGTTGCCTTGATCCTCTTTGGGCCACCGCCTTGTCCCCCAATTCGACCAATGCAGAACCTTGGCCACTCAAATACGATTTTAAGCCATGGTGTTGGTTTTTAATACATTTGCAGCTCGGTTGTTTTAAATGTGATGTCTTGAGATCCCGACGGAGTGTCACTAGAGGGCACTCAAACAGCTGCGAGATCTTTAAGGCGTTTTACATCCGTGGGGTCTCCTGCAAAAACCCCGCTCCAGAATCGAAAATGGCCTTTTATGTTTATAGTTTTGCTTCTAAAATGGAACTGCTGTGAAATCATAAACCATAATACAAATTCTGCAGGAGGATTTATGGCTCGCTGGGGAAGTGTCAGGCACGAAGTTTTTGCGGCTGTTTGGACCCACTGTTATTTCTCTGTAGGAAAACAAAAAAAACAATAAATTTTTAAAATATATATTTAGGAGAAAATATAACCAGGCACATTTTTCTCTCCTTTGCCTTCCCTTCTGCAGTTTATTGAATAAGCTGGTTGTACAAACAGCTGTCTGGTTACTGATTCTAGGCACTCTTCCCGTAATACATTTTTTGGAGTTTTGTGAGCATTTTCTTATAGGGAGGAATTTCTGGCATAAGCAAAAATTTCTTAGACTTTTGAGCTCCTTTTATTGCTTTCTTGAGCCTCTTTGAGTCTCTTTGTGGAGAGAAAAAGCGAGGTATAAATAATCATAATAGTAGTAGTAATGGTAACTGTAATAATAATAATAATAACAATAATAATAATAATAATACAGTAGAGTCTCGCTTATCCAATATAAACGGGCCGGCAGAACGTTGGATAAGCGAATATCTTGGATAACAAGGAGAAATTAAGGAAAAGCCTATTAAACATCAAATTAGGTTATGGTTTTACAAATTAAGCACCAAAACCTCATGATATACAACAAATTTGAGAGAAAAGGTAGTTCAATATGCAGTAATGCTATGTAGTAATTACTGTATTTACGAATTTAGCCCCAAAATATCATGATATATTGAAAACATTGACTACAAAAATGCATTGGATAATCCAGAACGTTGGATAAGCGACTGTTGGATAAGTGAGACTCTACTGTACTTGTAAATTTCTTAGACTTTTGAGCTCTTTTTATCGCTTTCTTGAGCCTCTTTGAGTCTCCATGTGGAGAGAAAGAGCAGGGTATAAATAAACAGTAGTAGTAATAGTAATGGTAACTGTAATAATAATAATCATCATCATCATCATCATCATCATCACCCAGTCCTAGACACTTGGGAAGTGTTCGACTTGTGATTTTGTGATATGAAATCTAGCATAACTATCTTGTTTGCTGTGTCATACAAATAATAATAATAATAATAATAATAATAATAATAATAATAATAATAATAATATGGAGCCCCCAGTGGTGCAGTGGGCTAAACCCTTGTGCCGGCAGACTGCTGACCTGAAGGTTGCCAGTTCGAGTCCAACCCAGGGACAGCGTGAATGAGCTCCCTTTATCAGCTCTAGCTTTATGCAGGGACATAAGAGAAGCCTCCCACAAGGATGGTAAAACATCACACATCCAGGCATCCTCTGGGCAACGTCCTTGCAGATGGCCAATTCTCTCACACCAGAAGCGACTTGCAGTTTCTCAAGTCACTCCTGACATGAATAATAATAATAATAATTAATAAGCAACTGGAAAGGTTGACACAATACGAGGATTTAAAGATCGAAGTGCAAAGACTCGGGCACAAGCCAGTCAAGTTGGTCCCAGTGGTGATTGGCACACTGGGTGCAATGCCTAAAGACCTTGGCCAGCACTTGGAAATAATTGGCGCTGACAAAAATCACCTTTTGTCAGCTGCAAAAGGATCTTCACGCGTTATTCGCCGAGATATCACAGTCTTAGACACTTGGGAAGTGTCCGACGTGTGATCCAAGACAACATCTAGCATGGTGATCTTGTTTGCTGTGTACTAATCTTGTGTATCAAATAATAATAATGATGATGATGATGATGATGATGATGATGATATGAAATCCAGCATATCTATCTTGTTTGCTGTGTCATAAAATAATAATAATAATAATAATAATAATAATAATAATAATAATAATAATAATAATAAACACAGTCCTAGACATGTGGGAAGTGTTCGACTTGTGATTTTGTGATATGAAATCCAGCATATCTATCTTGTTTGCTGTGTCATACAATAATAATAACAATAATAATAATAATAATAATAATAATAATAATAATAATAATAATAATAATCACACAGTCCTAGACACTTGGGAAGTGTTCGACTTGTGATTTTGTGATATGAAATCCAGCATATCTATCTTGTTTGCTGTGTCATACAATAATAATAATAATAATAATTTCTTTGCCTTCTGTGACATTGATTTCATGTTTCTTTGAACATCACCAAAGGTTAGATTCTATCTTTCACCTGACCATTTGCTTTAGCTGTAGTCCAACTCAAATGCTTCCTTTCCTTGATCCATTTGGGTTGACCAACAGCTAGAGTATTTGTGTCAAATACAAGATCCATGGGCAAATCTGGCCTTGTTTACATGGTTCCATTGCCTTTTGGGTTCCTCCCAGCATCATCCTCTTTGATATCCCCTTTCTTAAGAAATGACTTTTCCGCAACTTCCCATCCATCCTTTCTGTTGGCAGCTCTCCCATATGCAGGGAGACTTGCAGGAACCCATTGGTGTCATTTTCATGGAATCATTAGATGGCAATCTTTGCTATGGAGGTCCAGAACATGCCATGCCTTTGGACCTTGCTTTCTAGCTAAGCGGAGTCACGTCTACTTCTGTCCTCTCCTTTATTTTGTGGATGCCAACTTCTCTGCCAAGCATTTTCTGAAGGCGTAAGTTTAACTTCACTGTTGTCGCACATTGATGGGAAATTAATCAGCTATTCTAGGATCTGGCTCATCACTTAAACTGCTATAAATATATTTCACCTCTCGGGAAAAGTGCAACATGAAATGTCTCCTGAGTAGTGTGCTGAAGAAAAGCTGACACCATTCAGTAATGACTTGGCCAGAATCAGAGTCCAGTGATGTCAGAAGACTGCAGTACGGAATTAGCTTGGTGCAGTTTCCTTTTATGATGCATGCATAGAAAGTCCCAGGCATTAGGTTCTGTTTTTTAAAAATTATTCTACTGTACAGTCACCTTGGGTAATTTGTTCACAGAATCATTATGTAATAAGTTCCAGGAGCAAATTGGTTGAGTAAAATGACCTGCACTGTCCTATGCTGAGCTTCTTAATGTCACAAATGCAATCCGTAGAAGCAACTTCTATCTTTTAAGGTCATTGAGAAATAAATATCACGTTGGTTCTTCTGTCGGCTTATTGACCCCGGCTGATCCTAATTGGTGACATTTACAACTCTTGCAGGGTTATCATGATCCCACGAAAACCAAAGTGCTCCACTTCGGCATGAACCCAGCCAGCCTGGCCAAGCAACAGCGTCTTGAGGAACATCAACGGCTGAAGGAAGAGAACGAACGCTTGAGACAACTGGTCCTACGAGAAGGAGGCTCTGTCCCTGAAAGAGTCGAGGGAGCTGTCACTCTCCAGTCGAGCCAAGAAATTGCAGGTTTGTCTTCGCCTCTGTCATCTTATTGATTCCTCATTTCGAATTGTCCCAATGTTGTTGAATCCGGTACCAAAAGTAGAGCATTTCAGAGTGACTTTTGACCTAGAGTTGGATTAGAAAAAAGACATTACCTTGTTGTCTTTAAGCCTCTCACACTGTGTTTTTGAGAAGTTGTCTAATGGTATGTTATAATTATTTATTGACATGGCACTCCTTTCCTACAATCTCATTCTCAGTATAACCTTATGAAGACTAGGAGACAGCATCCAGCCCCAGATCACTCAACGGGGTTTATAGGTTAGATCAGTGGTTCTCAACCTGTGGGTCCCCAGATGTATTGGCCTTTAAATCCCAGAAATCCTAAACTGGCTGGGATTTCTGGGAGTTGTAGGCCAAAACACTTGGAGAACCACAGGTTGAGAACCACTGGATACCCTTGGTGCACCTCACAATAAATGTGGATAAGTTGGCACCAAATGTAGAAAGTTTGGAAACCAAAGCTTCAACTTGATCAGCATGTATGGATTAGAGCAGTGGTTCCCAAACTTATTTGGCCTGCTCAGTGCCCCCTGGAAAGGGGCGTGGCTTAGAGGTGTGGGCGTGGCTCCTGCTCAAGAGGGCGGGGCTGAGCCTCTCCCCTAGTCCAAGATGCAGGGCTGGGAGGGAGAGGTGGGCGGGGCCACAAATTTATTTATTTATTTGTTTACAGTATTTATATTCCGCCCTTCTTTCTCACCCCGAAGGGGTCTCAGGGCGGATTACAATGAACACATATATGGCAAACATTCAATGCCAACAGACAAACAACATACAGTATAGACAGACACAGAGGCATTTAACATTTTTCCAACTTCACGATTCCGGCCACAGGGGGAGCTGTTGCTTCACCGTCCACTAGAGGCTGTACTTCCTCATTCCTTTCCTCGTGTTTTTGCTGGCAGTTTTATGGTGTTGTAAATTAGTTAAATTTGCCTCCCGCATAAAGCGTACCTAAATTTCCCTACTTGACAGATGCAACTGTCTTTCGGGGCTGCATAGGTCAACAGCAAGCCGGGCTATTCAATGGTCGGGGGCTTAACCCGACCCGGGCTTCAAACTCATGACCTCTCGGTCAGTAGTGATTTATTGCAGCTGGTTACTAACCAGCTGCTCCACAGCCCGGCCCTAATGGGGGGCCAGGACTGGGCTGGGTGGAGTTACGAGCTCTGAGGCAGGGCTGAGCTTCTATCCCTGTCCCGTGGGGCTAGAGGGGGGTGCCTGACAGGGCTGAACCTCTATACCCTGACCCCGTGTTCTAACAAGCGCATCAGGGGAGGTATACAGAGGCTCAGCCCTGTCTCAGGCTCTTGGGAAGAGGCCCGCCCCCACCCCTAGCCCCGCCCTTTAGTCCTAAAAGGCCTCTCAGGAGAAATAGAGGCTCAGCCCTGTCTTTCGCTCTTGCGAACTGGCCCCACCTCCACCCCTAGTCCTAAAAGGCCTCTCAGGAGAGGTATTGATATTGGGGAGGGAGAAAGTCCCTTGATTCCATCAGCTTTGCACATTGCTCCCGTGGATGAACAGAAACAAAGCCATGATGGTCCATGGATGCAAGCACAGGGTGGGAGGAGATCCAAATGTTGTTGGAAGACCGTAAGCAAGTTCTTGAGCTTTGCGGGATTCTTCATCAGCGTGGGAGATTGATGTGTCCATGAAAGTCCTTCCTTGAGAGTTTACTAGTAATGCCTCAGACTTGACAAGCGAGGGACAGAGATCATCAGGACGTACACAAGGGCCTTGCTCTTGTGAGAGTAGCGTTACTTATAAAAAGCCTTTTCTAGGTCTGAAAAATTGTCCAGATTGCCTTGTCACATCAAGGACTTTTCTATTCCAGGTTAAGCTATAAAGTCTTGGCAGGTTGAATTTGTTATAGACTGATACATTGGAAGGAGCTTTGGCTGGAAAAGCCAAGTATAGGAGGATAAATCACCTTGGGATGATAATCTCTGCATCCTCTTTATATTAATCATGGGCAGTTCTCCTCCTCAGCAGTTTGTTCTTCACTTCAGTTGGTCAGTTGGGCACTCTTTTGGGGAATGAACGGAGCCGATGAGACATAGAAGGCCAACGTATTGCTTTCCTCAGCTTTGGAGGTGGAACTTCTCCCTGGAGCAGATGGGCAACGTCTGCCTCTTCGGTGGCATTTCCAGGTGCCCAGCGAGCAAACAAGTGGAGTGTTGGGTCAGAGGCACTAATTTACCGCTGAGCAGTCCTCTTTAAATCACGCTAAGTGGGACTCTCTGCTCCGCCTAGCGTGTCTTAATGCCTTCGAGGCCCATGGGGCTTGTTTGTGTTTTGAGTTTACGGTGGGCTGGTGCTGAGTCACATTTGATTTTGCCTGCATGTGACTCGCTGTAGTGACACCGCAAAAATCTGGGCATCGGTGTAGGCACTGCTGGAAACGCTGTGTTGCCCAATGGAGCAGCAAATCCTCCCTGTGAAACTTGAAATACGAAGTCATGCTTCCCTTTAGTTCTGCTGGGAATTCCTAGCTGGAGTGTTGTACTATTGTACTTTGGAAAGCATGCTTCTACGTCTCTCTGGTATGGGTTTTGTGTTCCAATGTTGATTCAGAACAACAACTTGTGGTGAGTGACGAATAGCATCTGTATATATAAAAGGGTAATGAAATTTCGGCCTAGGGCAAAACAACAAAACTACACATCCCAGAAACACTAAACTTGGCAGCACAACCCCTCATCCATGCCTCTACGTTCATACAACAAAAATAAAAGAAAAATTAAGTCCTAATTAGAGGGAGAGGAATAATTGTTTTCATCCAATTGCTGCCAGTTAGAAGGCTACTTGGTCTCCTAGCAACCCACTCAGCCCAGGGGACAGGCAGAGTTAGGCCTCACTTAGGCCTCTTCCAACCCCTCATCCATGCCTCTATGTTCATACAACAAAAATAAAGTCCTAATTAGAAGGAGATGAATAATTGTTTTTATCCAATTGCTGCCACTTAGAAGGCTAAGCTCCGCCCACTTGGTCTCCAAGCAACCCACTCAGCCCAGGGGACAGGCAGAGTTAGGCCTCACTTAGGCCTCTTCCACATTGCCTATAAAATATAAATTATCAGATTTTAACTGGATTATATGGCAGTGTAGACTCAAGGCCCTTCTACACAGCCATATAACCCATTTATAATCTTATATTATCTGTTTTGAACTGGATTATCTGGACTCCATACTGCCATATAATCCACTTTAGTGTGCATTTTATACAGCTGTGTAGAAGGGGCCTCATATAATCCAGTTCTAAGCAGATAATATAAGATTATAAATATAATATGCAATAATTACTGTGATATAATAATACAGAACAATATAATCTCTAAAATCAGGACAGTAAATAAAGAGCAACACTCTGAAAGCATAAGCCACAGCAACGCGTGGCCGGGCAAAGCTAGTATATATATAAAAGGGTAATGAAATTTCGGCCTAGGACAAAACAACAGAACTACACATCTCAGAAACACTAAACATGGCAGCACAACTCCTCATCCATGCCTCTACGTTCATACAACAAAAAGCTCCAGCTACTCCAGAAAACGGCCAGGCTTTGAGACTACAAGGTTAGTCACTGCTATTCCACCTGGCCAACAAAGGATTCCCATAAGCCACAGCAACGCGTGGCCGGGCAAAGCTAGTTACTCTTATAAGAGGTTTGTGATGTGAGGCAACACAATCAGGTGTCCTGTAAACTCACTTGGAGTGTAGACCGATTCCTTGCAAGCTCTAGGAACCCATAACATAGCCATCCTCCTCCCCACAATGTTGGGAGGAGTTAGTTATTGCTCATGTTGAGACTGTTGCTTTGAATTATTGCCTCTGGCTATCCCAGTGACACCATGGAGTGTAATTGGCTCTTATGAAACCCATTCTCTCTGAAGTCTGAACCTTCTGATTCATCATTCATTGTTGTCATTTCTCCCAAACTTTCCTTTAGCCATGTATCTGCCTCCTCCTGACCTCTCAGAGTTTCCTTCTCGTGCTAGACTTCCTTTGAAGCGGTTCCCTGTGTGAGAGAACTGGCTTCAGGCCTTCCTGTGCATTGGGCAGTCTAATCCCATTAAAGCCTTATTCTGCCAAATGTTTGGAGGGGGAGAGGAGTAGTTGTCTAAATAACTCACATCAAAGCTTCCTACCCTCTTGTTTGTTTGTTTTCTGTTATTTTTAATTTTTGCATTCTGTCTGTGAGAGCTCTAGCACTCATGTTGTGCTTCAAGACTTTCCAGAGGATTTTGGCTGGTCATTGTGAAAAGCTGACTAAGACGAACTTGGAAACCCTGTCTTATTGCATTGCAATGACACCAAAAGTACCATTACCTTTGAGCAACTTCTGCTGCCTGAGATACTGCATCTGCCTTGTAGAACCTCTAAACTTCTCAAGATCTGCCTTGTAGAACCTTTAGACTTCTCAAGATCTGCCTTGTAGAACCTCCAAATATCTCAAGATCTGCCTTGTAGAACCTCTAGACTTCTCAAGATCTGCCTTGTAGAACCTCTAGACTTCTCAAGATCTGCCTTGTAGAACCTCTAGACGTCTCAAGATCTGCCTTGTAGAACTTCTAGACTTCTCAAGATCTGCCTTGTAGAACCTCTAGACTTCTCAAGATCTGCCTTGTAGAACCTCTAGACTTCTCAAGATCTGCCTTGTAGAACCTCTAGACGTCTCAAGATCTGCCTTGTAGAACTTCTAGACTTCTCAAGATCTGCCTTGTAGAACCTCTAGACTTCTCAAGATCTGCCTTGTAGAACCTCTAGACTTCTCAAGATCTGCCTTGTAGAACCTCTAGACTTCTCAAGATCTGCCATGTAGAACCTCTAGACTTCTCAAGATCTGCCTTGTAGAACCTCTAGACTTCTCAAGAACTGCTTTGTAGAACCTCTAAACTTCTCAAGATCTGCCTTGTAGAACCTTTAGACTTCTCAAGATCTGTCTTGTAGAACCTCCAAATATCTCAAGATCTGCCTTGTAGAACCTCTAGACGTCTCAAGATCTGCCTTGTAGAACCTCTAGACTTCTCAAGATCTGCCTTGTAGAACCTCTAGACTTTTCAAGATCTGCCTTGTAGAACTTCTAGACATCTCAAGATCTGCCTTGTAGAACCTCTAGACTTTTCAAGATCTGCCTTGTAGAACCTCTAGACTTTTCAAGATCTGCCTTGTAGAACCTCTAGACTTCTCAAGATCGGCCTTGTAGAACCTCTAGACTTCTCAAGATCGTCCTTGTAGAACCTCTAGACTTCTCAAGATCTGCCTTGTAGAACCTCTAAACTTCTCAAGATCGGCCTTGTAGAACCTCTAGACATCTCAAGATTTGCCTTGTAGAACTTCTAGACATCTCAAGATCTGCCTTGTAGAACCTCTAGATGTGAAAAGTGCATTCTAATGCAATGATCTTTTAGTCTCTCTCTTTGCACTGCTTTTTGTTTTGCTGTTGGTTTTACTTCAGTTTTACTCTGTGCCTGTTAAAATCGGTATCAGTTTTACACCAGGTTTTTATTATGTGCTTATATTTGATGGTTTTAACCTCTGTTTTGTGAACTGCCCAGAGAGATTTAGCTACTGAAAGGCATAGAAATGTAAGTACTTCCACAAATACATAAATAAAAGATTCTAATGTGAATTGAAAGTAAATGCTGAACGATATACATGATGGAAGCTGGACTCTTGACAGGCTCAGTCAGTTAACATCAATGCAGTGAGAATTGGCTGTACAGGTAAACGACGCTGTTAATTTTATGGCTTTGTTTTAATAGATTTGTGTATTGCTTTGAAAAGCTATTAAGGGAGAAGCAAATACATTCGCTGCTCTTCAACGTAAATCATTTAGCACGCTGGACTAAAATGTCTGCTTACCGCGTTGTCATCTCAACCTGCAAAATCTCCAATGTGGATGGCACTTCGCCTGCGCCAGCTTTGTGATGCCCAGTAAGCTTGTTGTGATCCGTAGAACTTTAAATGTAAGCTTCAGTGGGTTGTAATTACAGCAACAAAAAAAATAACCAAGAAAACATTAAGGATGGTAATGCCGATGGGTTTGGAGTATAATATGTGGAGTGCTATTAAAACCACGCCGTGGATGGGGATGCACCATGTTTTCGCTGACTGTGGTTCTGGGTTGTGGGTTAGTTAATAAGGGATTTTTTTTTTACGACGGGCACGATAGCTCATTAAATGTGACTCCATTAAAAAGCAAGGTTACGCTGGACTCTTTTCAGTGCAGCCGGTGGAAGCCGTATCATCGTTTTGGCAACGTGCCACGGGGTTCATTGATGCTTTCCTCTCATTTGCTCCGTAATAGCCTGCATTAAAATGGACGGCATGGCGAGTGAGGAAGAGCACTTTGAATGGTGTTCCCTACGAACAGAGACTCTCCCTCATTTTCTATCCTTTTGTGGCCCGAAAGTGGCAAACGGAGTGGGACGGGACTTATTAAATGGTTAGAACTCCGTTATAAGAAGGAGATAAAATAGACCTTCACAGTTTTGGACCTCATGATGATTACCGTTGGCTCCTGAAGCAGTATTGGCTGAAATCAGGTTACTATGTGGATGGAGGGGCTCTCCCAAATTTGTTTGCCCTTCAAAGAAAAGTTTGAGTAGCACATTTATATATATGCTAGCTGTTCCCGGCCACGTGTTGCTGTGGCGAAGTCTGGTGGTATGGGAAATAAAGTATTAAGGAATTGGTGGTAGTTAAGGTAAAAGTTTCCCCCTGACATTAAGTCCAGTCATGTCTGACTCTGGGGGTTGGTGCTCATCTCCATTTCTAAGCCAAAGAGCCGGCGTTGTCCGTAGACTCCTCCAAGGTCATAATCTATATATATAAAAGGGTAATGAAATTTCGGCCTAGGACAAAACAACAAAACTACACATCCCAAAAACACTAAACTTGGCAGCACAACCCCTCATCCATGCCTCTACATTCATACAACAAAAAGAAAACAAAAATAAAGTCCTAATTAGAGGGAGAGGAATAATTGTTTTTATCCAATTGCTGCCACTTAGAAGGCTAAGCTCCGCCCACTTGGTTTCCTAGCAATCCACTCAGCCCAGGGGACAGGCAGAGTTAGGCCTCATTTAGGCCTCTTCCACACTGCCTATAAAATACAAATTATCTGATTTGAACTGGATTATATGGCAGTGCAGACTCAAGGCCCTTCCACACAGCTATATAACCCATTTATAATCTTATATTATCTGCTTTGAACTGGATTATCTTGACTCCACACTGCCATATAATCCACTTCACTGTGCATTTTATACAGCTGTGTAGAAGGGGTTTCTTGATTGAGTCTATCCATCAGGAATGTTGTCTTCTTCTTTTCCTACTTACTACCTACTTCCTACTACCTTATCATGAATTATTGTCCTTCCTTGTCTTCTTATGATAACTCCATCCTATGTCAATCTCAGTTTAGTCATCTTGGTTTCTAAGGATGGCTCAAATTTGGATTTACTCTAGGACTCACTTGTATGTCTTTTGAATAAAAGCTAAAGGTTTCCCCTGACGTTAAGTCCAGTCATGTCTGACTCTGGGGGTTGGTGCTCATCTCCATTTCTAAGCCAAAGAGCCAGCGTTGTCCGTAGACACCTCCAAGGTCATGTGGCCATTGGCATGACTGCATGGAGCGTCGTTACCTTCCCGCCGGAGTGGCACCTATTGATCTACTCACATTGGCATGTTTTCGAACTGCTAGGTTGGAAGGAGCTGGAGCTAACGGCGGGTGCTTACTCCGCTCCCAGGGTTTGAACCTGGGACCTTTCGGTCTGCAAGTTCAGCAGCTCAGCGCTTTAACGCACTTCGCCACCGGGGCTCCTGTCTTTTGAATAGTTCATGGTATTTACAGAACTCTTCTCCAACACCACATCTCAAGTGCCTTGATTCACTTCATATCAGCTTTTTTCACTATCTAGCTTTCACAACTTGGATGACATAAACAATTCTAACTTTACAATTCAGTGGAATCTCTTTGCTTTTCAAGATCTTGTCTAGTTCCTGCCTTTCAGAGTCATCAAAGTCATTCTGAATTCTTGACTGCAGCCTCCGTTCTGATTAATGACTCAGCCAAAGTATGGGAAACCGTGAGCTGTTTCAATGTCTTCATCACTGACAGTTCTGTAAGTCCTCTGTGGCCATTATTTTTGTTTTCTTCACGTCCGCTGGTAAACTTGCCTCTGTGGCTCCCTCCCTTTACTTTTATTGCTCGCTGCTTGGGCACAACCCTCCGTGGAATTCCTTAGTTGCTAGTGAGCAGGTCTACTGTGCTGCAGATCAATCTAGACAATTAATTTCTGTCAGAAAGTGACAAGGAGAGAAAGCAAGGCAAACCCTTTGGAAGTATATATTAGTCATGTCTTTTTTCCAAGCATCAGCGTTGTGCCTCTGCGTGGGAGAGGAAGCCGGAGCATTTGCGTGGTGGTTAGGGTTGCTTTACTCAACGCTTTGGATGCAACTCTCTGTAATGGTCTGATATTCCCTTCCCTATTTTTGGTCTTCAAGCACAATACACATTATCTTCACATTTTCCTTCTCCAATATTTTAGTTCTGGAATGAGTTAGTGTCGCCTTCTTCCCTTTATCCAGAGAAAGTCCACTCATCGGTTAAATGGATAAGAAAATACAGAGGTGGATACTATTATTATTATTTTATTTTATTATGGCACAGTAAACAAGATAGATATGCTAAATTTTGTATCACAAAATCACAAGTCGAACACTTCCCAAGTGTCTAGGACTGTGTGATTATTATTATTATTATTATTATTATTATTATTATTATTATTATTATTATTATTGTATGACACAGCAAACAAGATAGATATGCTGGATTTCGTATCACAAAATCACAGGTCGAACACTTCCCAAGTGTCTAGGACTATGCAATTATTATTAGTATTATTATTATTATTACTATAATTATTATTGTATGACACAGCAAACAAGATAGATATGCTGGATTTCGTATCACAAAATCACAGTCAAACACTTCCCAAGTGTCTAGGACTGTGTGATGTATTTTCGGATGATGCGTGCAGATCCCAGTTGGGTGGCCTTTTGCAGTTGGCAGATCGTAATTTTGTCAATGTCTGTCGTTTCCAAATCCCGGCTGAGATCTTTTGGCACGGCACCCAATGTGCCCATCACCACCGGGACCACCTGCACTGGTTTCTGCCAGAGTCTTTGCAGTTCGATCTTGAGGTCCTGAGAGCGGCTGAGTTTTTCCTGTTGTTTTTCGTCAATGCGACTGTCACCTGGGATGGCAACATCAATGATCCAAACCTTTTTCTTTTCCACAACTGTGATGTCTGGTGTGTTGTGTTCCAGAACTTTGTCAGTCTGGATTCGGAAGTCCCACAGTATCTTTGCGTGCTCATTTTCCAAGACTTTTGCAGGTTTGTGATCCCACCAGTTATTTACTGCTGGCAGGTGGGACTTGAGGCATAGGTTCCAATGAATCATTTGGGCCACATAGTTGTGCCTCTGTTTGTAGTCTGTCTGTGTGATTTTCTTACAGCAGCTGAGGATATGATCAATGGTTTCATCGGTTTCCTTGCACAGTCTGCATTTTGGGTCATCAGCTGATTTTTCGATCTTGGCCTGAATTGCCTTTGTCCTGATGTCTTGCTCCTGGGCTGCAAGGATCAGGCCTTCTGTCTCCTTCTTCAGGGTCCCATTCGTGAGCCAGAGCCAGGTCTTCTCCTTATCAGCTTTTCCTTCAATTTTGTCAAGGAACTTTCCATGCAATGTTTTGTTGTGCCAGCTGTCAGCTCTAGTTTGTAGTGTGGTTTTCTTGTGCTGATTTTTTGTCTGCTGTGCTTTGAGGAGTTTCTGATTTTTGACTTCAATCAAAGCAGGTTCTTCACTTTGCTTTACATATACTGCCAGGGCATTATTATTATTGTTATTATTATTAATAATAATAATGATAATAATCACACTTCTGTGACTTTCCTTGGCTTGCATCCTCTTCCTTGGTTTGTAACTGAATATGGGATGACGCAAAATGAGCTCACCTCTTCCTGCTCAAAATACAAATGTATCCTCCCCAATGAACTTTTCCTTATGTCTCCAAATTTCCAGCACCGGAAAAATAGTAGGAATCCTTCACACTTAAATGCTTTTATTTGTTGAGTTTACATTCCTCTGGTCACTTTCCCTGGCTCTTCCCAAAGTTTATCCTCCCCAATGAACTTTTCCTTCAGTCTCCAAATTTCCAATACTAGGAATCGTTCACACTTAAATGCTTTTATTTGTTGAGTTTGCAACTCTTTGGCCACTTTGACTGGCTCTTTTCATACAATATATTTCCATGTTCAGCTGTGTTTTTCAATCCTCAGTTGGTTTTAAGTTATTGCAATGGTAGAAATTTGGAGATGGAAGTAACATTTCATGCAGAGGCAGACCACTGATGGTTTCAAGCAAGGGCAACGATCTCCTTTTGCCTCCCAACATTGCCGCGACTGAGACAACTCTTGAGATATTGTCTGGATATTGTTTTAAGTGGCCTCTTGCAAAGCAGACAAAAGCCTTTGCAGCCCTTTAGTTTTGTCGAGAACTTCTGCGGAAAACTTCCTCATGTGATTGCAGCCGTGGCGAGCCCTTGTAATAGAGATTATTAATTGGAATTAAATTGGGTAATGAATTAACATTAAAATAATCTAATCTTGTTGAAGTGACAAGTTGGAGACAGTAGAATTAGTCACTGTCCAGTCCGCCTGCTCCGCTGATGAGTGAATGAGAGAGAGAAAAAGAGAGCGCATGTGTGTGCGCATATGGCCTTTGAGCATGACAGAAAGCGAGGCGGCTGGATGCCATTAGGAATGAACGTGGTTGGCTTCTGCTGTTTCCTTTGCAAAAGGTAGAAGGAGAAATATCCAGCCAGTGAGTTGACTAGTTTTCTAGTTGGCAGGTAAACAAGATGCTGCAAGGAGCAAGAAGTCCTATCTGGTTTTCCATTTCATCTGAAAACAAACGCCTTAGGCTAGCAAACAAATAATAGGTGAGACTTGAAGAAAGAAGTGTCAGATGGGAATGTATGAGGTACAGATAGACCTTCTTCCTTTTCCTCTTGAAACAACATTCTTCTTGAGTTCTGCTCTACCAGCAAGAACTCCAGGGACTGTTTTTTCAAGATGTTACAGCTCTGAACAGCATTGACTTGTTTTGGACATTGTAGAAGAAGGCGTTCGATATAGTAAATATAGTGTCTAGATCGCAGAAAGTGTTCTGCCTTGATCAGTCATAACCTGAAATAGCCTTGTGTCTAGTTTTGGGCAACACAATTCAAGAAGAATATGGATGAGATAGATGTCCAAAGAAAGGCTACCAAAGTCATCCAAGCTTTGGAAACTATAAATCCCTCAAGAAGCTGGGTATGTTTTGTTTGAAGAAGGTTAAGAGCAGTGGTTCTCAACTTGTGGATCTCCAGATGTTTTGGCCTTCAACTCCCATAAATCCTAACAGCTGGCTGGGATTTCTGGGAGTTGTAGGCCAAAACATCTGGGGACCTACGGGTTGAGAACCACTGGTTAAGAGGGACAGTGATGGCCATGTGTAAATAGTGGGTTGCTGTGAGTCTTTTGGGCTGTCATTGCTTAAAACATTTCTTCTGTCACCGTATATACTCGAGTATAAGCTGGCCCGAATATAAGCCAAGGCACCTAATTTTACCACAAAAAAACTGGGAATATTTTATTGACCCGAGTATAAGTTGGGGATGGGGAATGCAGCAGCTACTGGTAAATTTCAAAATAAAAATAGATACAGTATCAATAAAATTACATTAATTGAGTCATCAGTCAGTTAAATAATGTATATGTATGGATACAGATATGCAGGTACATGGATCTATATGTATATAGGATTTGCAAAGACCTGCAAACATATGAGGGGAAAATTCATATATAAAATTAATGTAAATAGATAGATACAGATATATAAGTACATAGGGTTTGCAAATGCATGCAGGGGGTTAATGCCTATATATCTGTAGGAGAGTTTAACAAAGATTTCAGGGGAAAATGGATATATATATATTTTCTTCTTGACTTGCAAGGGCGTCTTTCCCTTTTCAAAACAGAGCGAGGGAGGCTTTGGAAAAGAAAACACACTGATAAGGGAGGATAAGAGAGAAATATATGGCCTCCAGGTTCTGTTGCCCGGCCTTGACCTAAACCCCATTATAAGCCGAGGGAGGCTTTTTTAGCTCAAAAAAAGGGCTGAAAAACTCAGCTTATCTTCGAATATATACGGTACAGTAGAGTCTCACTTATCCAAGCCTTGTTTATCCAAGCCTCTGGATAATCCAAGCCATTTTTGTAGTCAATCTTTTCAATGTATCATGATATTTTGGTGCTAAATTAATAAATACAGTAATTACAACATAACATTACTGCGTATTGAACTACTTTTTCTGTCAAATTTGTTGTGTATAACATGAAGTTTTGGTGCTTAATTTGTAAAATCATAACTAATTTGATGTTTAATAGGCTTTTTCTTAATCCCTCCTTATTATCCAAGATATTCGCTTGGATTCGCTTTAGTTTGGATAAGTGAGACTCTACTGTACTTAGTTTTGACGTTGAAAAAGAAGAGCTACTGAGTATTTTACGTTGGAACAACGAGATCTCTGTATGCTATATTTGATGTATTTTTGCTTTCTGCATTTGTCATCGGAGAACTACTTTGCTACTCACGTATTCGAATACTTTACAAGGATTTAATTAATTTTTGTCTTTTAATGGATACTCTTTTGTTTCCATTCCATCCCCTTCTGGGACTGGAGAGGATGATTAGTTGCATTGATATTGCTGGGGGGGAAAAGCAGCGGGGCAAAAAGTAGCAAAATATCCTCAAAAGCTTAATAGATGCTGCCCAAGGTCGCATCCTTTGTGAGTACATTCTGCAAAGTCCTCCACATCTTTGTGTCGGCTCCGGCTCCAAAGCGTTCGAAACATGTCTGTCTCTAGAGTAAAGCCATGTCGTGCTTCATTGCCAGGCAACGGCCCAAAGTTGAAGCGAGCTCAGAAGAGCTGGGCTGGAGGAACCTCTCTGAAGAAAGCCCGAACATGTTGGCAAAGGCCTTGACAAAAATGCCTTGGCTTTGAAGGACACCAGTGTCACTCCACTCACTTGGTGAAGGCGAATGTAGAATCTGTCTGTACATTCGGGAGAGACAGAGGTTGCAGATAAAAGTCAGTCGCATAAAACAGAATATCGTTTTATGAGATTTAGAGATGGGCTTAAAGGAAACCTCAATAAACACCGAGAACTGGGAAGCCCTAGTTCTTGAGCCAGTAATGCTATGGATTTTGAAGAGGTACAAATAAAGGGCAAAAGGGAAAAACCTGCAGAGAGGAAGACAGCTCCTCAAGCAAACCCTTCTGTAAAGAAGTGTGTTTTAATTTTGATTTATAGGTGTCATGTTTAATTTTGTTTTAAAAGTAATGTTTAACTATGTTTAAAAGGGTAAGTATTAGTTACCAGTGCGTGGGGAATGGTAGCCAGCTCAGCATTCTGAGGCAGGTTACCATAGTAACGAGGGCGGAGCCAACTGCCGTTTGGAGGAAAAGGAGGGAATGTTTTAAAAAACAGTTTAGTCTGTGATTTGAGTCACAGGGAAGACACTGGTTCCAGGTTAGGGAAACCAGGGAAGCTCAGATCTCTAGTTGTGTCAAATCAAGCAAGTTAAATGACTTGTTTAGGTTTATTCTTAGAGCCTGAGTAATAAGGGGAAGCAATCCCAGTTAGATCCAAAGTGATCAGTTGATAGCTTTGGTTGTAAGAGAAAAAAAAGGTTTAGACTGCTCAAGTAAAGTATTTTGAAAGTTGGAACACCTCAACATATATTTGCAACCATTATCTAAGTGCCTTTAAAGAAGTTACTGTAACCACTAAGCTCTATGCCTGAAATAAACTTGTTATTATTCTTTGAACATCCAAGCCCCTGTCACACATATATTCTAGACTAAGTAACGCTACCATCTAAAGTGAATAAGAAGAAAAGAAAAAGAAAAAAAATTCCCCTCTGCCTGAGATCTCCACATTTGGCGGCAAGCGGTGGGATAAAAAGATTCCCCCCTGCCTGAAATCACCACAATTTGGTGGCAGCGGTGAGATCTAAAAAGATTCCCCCCTGCCCACATCACCACACCTTCCATCTGGAAATCTATGTCAAAGACCATGCAGATCCAGAATAGATATCTACAGTCATTTATGGACCCATCACCAAGATTCTACCCTTTGAAGGCAATTATACTTGGCCATGAGGAATTACCTACAGCTTTAAACTACAGGAAAAGGAGAACGTTAGGAAGAACTTCCTAACTGTGAGAGCTGTTCAACAGTGGAACTCTCTGCCTCGGAGTGTGGTGGAGGCTTTTAAGCAGAGGATGGATGGCCATCTGTCGGGAGTGCCTTGAATGCAATTTTCCTGCTTCTTGGCAGGGGCTTGGACTCAATGGCCCACGAAGTCTTTTCCAGCTCTATGATTCTATGGTAAAGATGATCCTTTACAAAAAGGGACACCTGTCAATCCCACTACAATACAGAAAAGTCAGGTTGTGAAGCGTGGTTGGTAGAATCAACTGCCCACCTTTTTCTTATAAAGGACATTGGATGAGGTAGATATTGATCTAAGACAGCAAGAACCTCATCATCTGAAGCAAACACCCAATATATGTGTAACACTCCTGGCAGCGTGAATACCGGGAACCAACACAGAGGCCAATAAACAATCTAATATCTTTATTAAAGCAATTAAAGATTCAAACAAAATTAAGCAGAATAGATAGTCAAGCAGTTGACCTTTTAGAAAAGATCAAAATTAGTCCAAAAGGTGAAAGTCTTATGTCCAGTATTAGAGTTCAAAGTCCAAAGTCCAATAACCGAAACACACTCAAACTTACTGGAAGTTTGAGTGGGGAAAGAAGCAAAGTTCCTCAGGAAATTACTTGAAGCAATAGTCCAAAGCAAGGTTTCAAGGCAAGGCTAGGGCTGTTCGTGATGGATCTGAAACACAGTCCAAACTTGGCAAGGGACGAGTCACAACGCCCGGTCTACTCGAGAGTAAGCGCACCAACGGGCCGCTTGGAAGCTTAGGAACAAGAGACGATGTATTCTTCATTCAAAGTTAAGTTGACACTGCGACAGAGATTCTGGGCGCAGAACTTTTATTGAAGTTCCAGAGCTCCCCCAAAGCTGGTGCTTGACTCCCCAAATCTTCCCAAGAGAAACGAGCTGCTAACAACGACATGCCAGATGCCTGCCTCCCCAATTCTTCCCAAGGGAACTGGCGTAGCCACAATCGCCCCGCTCTGCTAATCTCGCACTTCTCCTTAAAGTTTGTCTTAGAGAACGGTCTGTTTTGAAAGTAGCTCTTCTATCAAACTCCAAACTCCAGGGATCCAGGGAGAGCCACCACCACCTCAAGGGCATTCCTAATTGGCTCTGACATGGCAATGTCAACAGGAGACATCTGGAAAGGAATTGAATCTTGCTGAGGTGGGAAAAAACCCAAATCCTCTTCAGTTTGATCAGCAATGACTGTGGCCTCAGGGGCCAAAGGAACCTGAGACATCACAATATGGAACCGCGAAACCATGAAATGCATTAGGTCTCTGTGTTTTCTCAGGCAATGAATAATCAGAGGTGGTTTTTGCTTATTCCTTTCTCTGAAATATAGCCCACTGTACCTTATGTCCATTGGCAGTCTCCCATCCAAGTACAGACCAGGGCTGATCCTCGTTAGCTTCCAAGATGAGATGAGATCTGGTGGACTTATATACCCCTTAATTGAGAAGAAATTCTTCATATTTTTTATTCAGCCATAAGGTTTTGAGTTTTGTTTCATTCGAATAGCCATTGCCAGAACCATCTCTGTCCTAAAGATGCTGTTTGTTAAGAGTCAGAGAGATGCTGTTAAATCCCCAGCACAAAATAAGAGACGATATTTCCGTGGATGTTTTCAAGACGAACAGAACGAGCTTTCAGGTCCCTTTACTGCTCATTACGTTTTCTCTTCTTGAAGGCAAAACCGCCTCTGGCAAAGGAGAGATGGATGGTGCTACTTCAGAAGCTCAAAGGGACTGGCTTGACAGCTAAGGAGAGCCTCTCTCTCCCCCTTCCTTGTCTCCTCTAACCTGCCACGCTCCCCAAATACAGGAAGACTTCCAACTACCGTCACAGTTTGGGAGCAAGGAACAGCCGTTCTCCCTCAGTCCCTGGCCTCTTCAGGCTTGGTCCTGCTTTGCATTCACATACTTTTGCAGAGTTGTCAGAATTGTCACTGCTTTCCCCATTCCTTGGCACAACTGTATTACCCTTAGACCTCCTCGGAAATCCAATTCCTCCCAATATCCAAGGCTAATTATGCCTGGAATGCTAGAATTTTAGAGTAGGAAGGGATCCTAAGAACCACAAGTTCAACCTTCTTCCATTCAAAAAAACCTAGGAATCATGCAATGTCATTGGTCTTTCTAACTCAACACTGTTTTTTTCTTAGTGCCTATAGACCAATACCAAAAAAAAAGGGGGGGGGAGGGAATGCTAAAGAATGCTCAAACTTCCGTACAGTGGCCCTTATTTCCCATATCAGTAAGGTAATGCTCAAGATCCTGCAAGGCAGACTCCAGCAATACATGGAGCGAGAGTTGCCAGATATCCAAGCTGGGTTTAGAAAAGGCAGAGGAACAAGACACCAAATTGCCAACATCCGCTGGATAATGGAGGAAGCCAGGGAGTTTCAGGAAAACATCTACTTCTGCTTTATTGACTATTCTAAAGCCTTTGACTGTGTGGATCATAATAAACTATGGCATGTTCTTGGTGGTCTGGGGAGACCAAGTCACCTTGTCTGTCTCCTGAGGAATCTGTATAAAGACCAAGTAGCCACAGTCAGAACAGACCACGGAACAGGAGACGGGTTCAAGATTGGGAAAGGAGTGCGGCAGGGCTGTATAGTCTCACTCTCCCTGTTCAACTTGTACGTAGAACACATCATGCAACATGTGAGGCTTGACAAATCCAAGGCCGGAGCTAAAATGGCTGGAAGAAACATTAACAACCTTAAGTATGCAGATGATACCACTCTGATGGCCAAAAGCGAGGAGGAGCTGAGGAGCCTTATCACCAAGGTGAAAGAAAGAAGAAAGTACAAAAGCTGGGTTGCAGTTAAACGTCAAGAAAACCAAGATCATGGCAATGACACCTATTGATAACTTGCAAATAGAGGGAGAAAACATGGAGGCAGTGACAGACTTTATATTTCCAGGGGTGAAGATCACTGCAGCCAGGAAATCAGAAGACGTTTCCTTCTTGGGATGAAAGCAATGGCCAACCTTGACAAAATAGTGAAAATCAGAGACATCACACTGGCAACGAAGGTCCACATAGTGAAAGCAATGGTATTCCCCATAGTAACCTATGGATGCGAGAGGTGGACCATAAGGAAGGCTGAGCGAAGGAAGAGAGAGGCTTCTGAACTCTGGTGCTGGAGGAAAATCCTGAGCGTGCCTTGGACCTTGGCAAGAAGATCCACCCAGTCCATCCTCCAGGAAATAATGCCCAATGTCTGCTCACTGGAGGGAAGGATACTAGAGGCAAAGCTGAAGTATTTTGGCCACATCATGAGGAGACAGGAAAGCTTGGAGAAGATCACGATGCTGGGGAAAATGGAAGGAAAAAGGAAGAGAGGCCGACCAAGGGCGAGATGGATGGACGGTATCCTTGAAGGAACTGGCTTGACCTTGAAGGAACTGGGGGCGGTGACAGCTGACAGGGAGCTCTGGCCTGGACTGGTCCACGAGGTCACCAAGAGTCGGAGACGACTATACGACTGAGAGAGAGAGAGACCATAGTTCCCAAACTTTGATCTTCTGGCTCTTATGGACTTCATCTCTCAGAAGCCTCAGCTAGCTTGGCCATCAGTTAGGACTTTTGGGAGCTCAGGCCCAAAACATTTGTAATACAAAAGCTTGGGCAATGCTGCCATAGTGTTTGGAGAATCTCGGACAGACCCTCTCCATGGACTTGCACGGGTAGTCTTCAGCATATAAACTACATACTGTTCCAGGGAAGGTGCCCTCCACCATAACACTTTCCAGAGAAGATAATAGTTGTGTGTTTTTTTGAGATAGGAAGTCATTATTGGTTTTTGGTTTCCTCCCTGGATGTGCTGTTTGCAGGGTCCTGGACCTTGCTGTTGGCGCCTCGGTTGGCGCCATCCATTTCCCTGTCGGAGACCAGCATGGCCCAGTGTTCCCCAGCTGTCCTTCGCCCGCAGTGGGTTTTGCGCTGGAAATTGCCTCTCAGAGCCATTAGCATCACAGCCGCGGCCTTTGATGAGGAGCGAAGTGCTATAAGGGCTGCCGGATTGTACACAATTGAAAATGCTCTTTCATTCATCAGCAGGAACGAGAAGAAAGACTTGTGCTGATGTCTCAAATCCAGGCCGACACAAATTCCCTGACATTAGAAAAACCAGTCTGCCAACATGGCAGAGCACGAGCGGGTGGGAGGGGAGCCTTAGATCTTTGCCCAGCAGGTTGTCTCGGCATTGTTTCTCCTGGAAATCAAAGCCTCGTGTCTTGGGGAACAGCAAAGCAGGGTGAAACCTATTAGAAGATGAGTGTAAAATGGCTGGATGTGCTGTATTGAGTCTTATAATTTTGAGGAAATAAATCTGAGGGGGGGGGGGATCTATTTCCAGTAGAGTTTGAGAGACGAATTTCCTGGCATTATTCAATATGTGCGCTATAGGTCCAAGGGCAAGGGCTTTAAATTCCTCGGAAGCACAGGATCCATCTGATCTTTGAATCTAAGCAGGGTAAGTCCACATTAGTCCATTAGCTGTGCCCGGCCACGCGTTGCTGTGGCAAAGTCTGGTGGTATGGGAAATAAAGTATTGAGGAATTGGTGGTAGTTAAGGTAAAGGGTAAAGGTTTTCCCCTGACATTAAGTCCATTATAAATGGGTTATATAGCTGTGTGGAAGGGCCTTGAGTCTACACTGCCATATAATCCAGTTCAAATCAGATAATCTGTATTTTATAGGCAGTGTGGAAGAGGCCTAAGTGAGGCCTAACTCTGCCTGTCCCCTGGGCTGAGTGGGTTGCTAGGAGACCAAGTAGGCGGAGCTTAGCCTTCTAACTGGCAGCAATTGGATAAAAACAATTATTCCTCTCCCTCTAATGAGGACTTTATTTTTCTTTTCTTTTTGTTGTATGAACGTAGAGGCATGGATGGGGGGTTGTGCTGCCAAGTTTAGTGTTTCTGGGATGTGTAGTTTTGTTGTTTTGTCCTAGGCCGAAATTTCATTACCCTTTTATATATATACTAGCTGTGCCCAGCCACGCGTTGCTGTGGTGAAGTATGGTGGTATGGGAAATAAAGTATTGAGGAATTGGTGGTAGTTTTCTCCTGACATTAAGTCCAGTTGTGTCCAGCTGCACACTGAAGTGGATTATATGGCAGTGTGGAGTCAAGATAATCCAGTGCAAGGCAGATAATTTAGGATTATAAATGCGTTATATAGCTGTGTGGAAGGGCCTTGAGTCTACACTGCCATATAATCCAGTTCAAATCTGATAATCTGTATTTTCTAGACAGTGTGATTGAAGCGGCCCTGGGCACCATTAAATGGCTGAGTGGGTTGCTAGGAGACCAAGTGGGCGGAGTCTGGCCTTCTAACTGGCAGCAATTGGATAAAAACAATTATTCCTCTCCTTCTAATTAGGACTTTATTTTTGTTTTCTTTTTGTTGTATGAACGTAGAGGCATGGATGAGGGGTTGTGCTGCCAAGTTTAGTGTTTCTGGAATGTGTAGTTTTGTTGTTTTGTCCTAGGCCGAAATTTCATTACCCTTTTATATATATAGATAGATATTAGAACGTGGATGGGAGGCTACCAACACATCCCAGGTGCCATAGACTCTGTTTCAGAAGAATGAACTGGCAAAACCTCTTCTGAGCCTTCCTTGCCTAAGAAAACCCTGCAAAATTCATGGCTTAAGTCGGAAAGCGACTTGAAGACACATACCTGCACAAGTTCCAGGATGACAGCATTGCTGATCAGCAGAAAAGTTTGCTCGGCTCACATTTCATCTCCAAGTTCCTCAGCTTCCAATTTCCAGCTAAACACATTGAGCAGGAGCTGGCATTTGTCTGCATTTGCCGTCTCCAGCAACACCTTAAGGCTGCCATTCCCAGGTAACTTAGTTGAGTGGAATCTGGTTTGCATTAAGTGGCCTCGGCTGAAAGTCCGCATCCGGAGAGGTTGGAAATGTATGATATCAGCGGCATGGTCTTAAAACATGTTCACTCCAAAGTGGAGGAAGCGAGCGTGTTTGTGGCTTGAGGATTACAGCATCAAACAGAGACTTGCAAGCCAATTGAGTTAAGAATCAATTATTAATTTGCAAAAATCACATTGATTTAAAAATATATTAAAAATAGAATAAGTCTCACCAAAAAGTTAATCTTAAATATTTTGATGCTAGTGCTGCAATAGGATTAGTTTCTGTGCCATGTTCACTGAGTTAAGGATGTTGCCCTGTGTAAATATGACAATGTCTTTAAGAGAAATATTAATTTTCTTCCTACCAAGCAATTTGCCTGATGAAAATGAAGTGCTGTCGTTTTCCATAACCATTCGACCTTTACCTCACAACCTCGGAGGATGCCTGCCATAGATGTGGGCGAAACGTCAGGAGAGAATACTTCTGGAACATGGCCACACAGCCCGAAAGACATACAACAAGCCGATTGGACCTTGGTTTACCCTACCCGTCAGTAACAAGTTGAAGCTGGACACTGGCAGAGTCAAGAAGAAAAGAGCATGGAGAAGACAATGCACAAAAAATAAAAGAGCATGGAGAAGCTTCCTATGTGTCCATTTGCCGTTGTATGAAGATGTTCAGTTTTATGTGTGAGCACCGCCATATCCCATAGTACATTTACAGGTCAGCACAGAAATATTTCTTACCAAACAAATGAAGATATCCCATGTGATCACCAAGAAGGTTTCCTTGACCATGTCACTTTGGGAAGATTGTTCTATTTTCTCTTTGGTTCTTGGTTTGAGGCACCGCTCTGTAAATAACATTTATAGGAAAATATGTAAGAAGGATAGTTTTGCTTTTAGTGCCATGCTTCGGTTTCATGGAGAAGAAACCCAGAGGTTGAGTTGAGTAATCCTGTTGCAAAGAGGGCAAAGCTACCTGAGTGTAACGTTTTGCTCTACTTTGTTGTCACCCTGGATAATAATAATATAATAATAATACTTTATTTTTATACCTCGCCTCCATCTCCCCGAGGGGACTCGGGGCGGCTTACATGGGGCCAAGCCCAGATAAAACAAACAATCCAAAATAAAATACCGTATATACTCAAGTATAAGCCTGTCAGAGTAATGCGCCCAGCGTAGCAGCAGATGAATGACGTCAGTTGAAGCACAGAACGAAGGAACGTCAGAGACGATGTTAAAAAGTATTTACAAAATTTTACTTGACAAGACAAACAGACTTACAGACAATGGACATAAGACTTTCGCTCTAGACAAACAGCACAGATCTTCTCAGCAGGCAGAAACAGATCTCATCTGATGCAATCAGGTATATACAAACACACTTGTAGTCTGGACACTCCTATCTGGCTCCAGCCACATATCCAAGGTCAATACAGCTTCTTACCAAATTAACTCTTTACACACTATAGCATTTCCTGGATGATGCAATACGTGCTAGACACAAATTTCATTTAAACACTATCTATACACAAATCCCACATTAACAAAGCCTACCCGAATATAAGCTGAGGCACCTAATTTTTACCACAAAAAACTTGGAAAACATTGACTCCAGTATAAGCCGAGGGTGGTAAATTTCAGAAATAAAAATAGATACCAATAAAATGACTTTAATTGAGGCATCGGTAGGTTAAATGTTTTTGAATAGTTACATAAAGCTCAAATTTAAGATAAGACTGTCCAACTCGGATCAAATCATTATTCTCATCTTCTTCAATGTAAATGTGCTTATGTATCCTTTTAATAATAATAATAGAGTAAAATAATACATGTAATAATAATAATCATAAATACAGGAAAATAATACATGTAATAATAAATAGAGTAAAATACTAAATGCAATAATAATAAGATCAGAGTGAAATAATAAATGTATTATTAATAATAATATAATAAATGTAATAGTAGCAACAATAATAGAGAAAAATAATAAATGTAATAATACCAATAATAATAGAGAAAAATAATAAATGTACCATATATTCTCGAGTATAAGCTGACCCAAATATAAGCCAACCAGGACCCTCATCCGAGTATAAGCCGAGGGGGGCTTTTTCAGTCTTAAAAAAAGAGCTGAAAAACTAGGCTTATACTCAAGTATATATCATAACATCAGAAAATACAAAACACAAAAATTAAAATGAACATTTTAAAATATAAAATAATAAACATCATAAAAACATGGATTTGGCACCCAAGTAAAGAGGATAGAACGAACTGAGTAAGGTGCAACCAGTGAATATTGTAAACAAGATAGTTAAAAAGGTGCTACCGTCAATAGGGAAGCAACTTGGGTTGGATAGTTTGCCCACGAAGCTAATTTGCTTTTCGAGCTCATTTGTCTGTTCAATTAGCCGAGATCTTAATCAAACGAGCTGCAAAACTAGAAGTTTGCCTTGTGACAGGAAATGAACACCAGGCAGGCAGGCTGGACCCTATTAAAGAGTTTGTGTTTAACAGGCAAACCGATGGCAGAGCATGATGTGAATCTGAGATGCAAAATTTGTCGCTGAAACTGTAAACATGGCGACAGCAGGACCAAGCAATTCCCAGCCTAATCAAGTAAACGGAGGAACACATCCGCCTCGCTGTGCGATACACGAGGCTCATTTCCATATTAAACAAGGGGAGCTAGAGAAATCCAACAATTAGATTGATATTTTAATCAGAGAAAAGTCAAGAGACGCCGTTTTATGGCTCCCACATGACAGTTGGCCTGACCTCGGTAAGCATATGCACCAGTTTCCGTCTTTTTTTTGTGTGTGTGTTTGATTTGATGTCCTCCAACAGCGCACGAATGCTGACAACTTGCAGCTGTTTGGGGAGAAGGAGTCACACCATTTGGAGTTAGAATTTTGGCTGGAGACTTGATTATTTATCTGCTTTTCAATTAGAGATGCCAGCTTTGGAACTGGATTAAGCAAAAGTTTTAGTTGGTGACTTAGTGGGGGCTGAGGCATAGAGATGCTTCCACTTTTCTTTCGGATCTGGTGCAATTGGGAATAATGAAGTAAAGATGTAGATGGACTTTTCTGCTGATGGAGATTAGTGCTCTCTCTCTCTCTCTCTCTCTCTCTCTCTATATATATATATATATATATATATACTAGCTGTACCCGGCCACGCGTTGCTGTGGCGTTGTCTGGTGGTGTTGGTGAGAAATTGTTGAGGTAGTGGTGGTATTGAATGTCTGTTGTATGGTTGTCTTTATGTTTAGTATTCACACTGAAGTGGATTCTATGGCAGTGTGGAGTCAAGATAATCCAGTTCAAAGCAGATAATATAAGATTATAAATGGGTTATATAGCTGTGTGGAAGGGCCTTGAGTCTACACTGCCATATAATCCAGTTCAAATTAGATAATCTGTGGAAGAGGCCTAAGAGAGGCCTAAGTCTGCCTGTCCCCTGGGCTGAGTTGGTTGCTAGGAGACCAAGTGGGCAGAGATTAGTCCTCTAACAGGCAGCAATTGGATAAAAACAATTATTCATTTCCCTGTAATTAGGACTTTATTTTTCTTTTCTTTTTGTTGTATCAACCTAGAGGCATGGATGATGGATTATCTTGTCAAATTTCGAGGTTGGGGAGCCTGTAGTTTTGTTGTTTTGTGGGTCGCCGTGATGCCATCACTCATTTATATATATAGATATCTATATGCGATTTCCTGCTTCTTGGTAGGGGGTTGGACTGGATGGCCCATGAGGTCTCTTCCAACTCTACTATTCTATGATTCTATGATATCTATATATGTAAAAGGGTAATGAAATTTCGGTCTAGGACAAAACAACAAAACTACACATCCCAGAAACACTGGAGATGGTACCTCACACCAGTTAGATTAAATCAAATTGATAAGAAATACTCTAAGCAGTGCTGGAGAGGCTGTCAGGAAATCGGTACATATATACATATGTGGTGGTCCTGTAAATATGTTCAAAAATTTTGGGAGAACGTTTTTTAGAGAAATAAAGGGAATCACCAAAACAGAAATAATAGGAACGCCTGAAATAGCGCTGTTGTCATTTGTGGATAATATTCAAATATCAAAAGAGTTAAAGGAATTAATCGCCAACTTGGTAACAGCAGCAAGATTGTTAATAGCCAAAAAATGGAAAGGAAGGGAGGAGTGCCAATTGGAAGAATGGTATAAGGAGATTTGGGATATTGTGATAAATGATAAATTGACATGTAATATTAAAATCAAAAGAGGGTTATTAAAAAGGATGATTTTGGGAAGATATGGGGAAAATTTATAGAGTTTGTATACGTAGAAGGTAAGGGGGAAAAACCTGTAAAAGAAACAATGGAATTTTGGAAATAAATATTGTAATTGGCTGGTCTGGGGTGAAGGGATAGCACTAGCTGAGGGGTAACAAAAGGTAAATAATATGAGTATGTAATATAGTTAGAGAGTGAAAATACCATAGGAGCTATGATATATATAACTCTGTATTGCAAATATGTTAAAGAATGTATAAGTTTTAAGTACTGAATATGTAAAATTCAAAAATTTTCAATAATTTAAATAAAAAACTGGAAAAAAAGAAAGAAAAAAAAACATCCCAGAAACAACCCCTCATCCATGCCTCTACGTTCATACAACAAAAAGAAAAGAAAAAAAGTCCTAATTAGAGGGAGAGGAATAATTGTTTTTATCCAATTGCTGCCAGTTAGAAGGCTAAGCTCCGCCCACTTGCTCTCCTAGCAACCCACTCAGCCCAGGGGACAGGCAGAGTTAGGCCTCACTTAGGCCTCTTCCCCACTTCCTATATCAGATTTGAACTGGATTATATGGCAGTGTAGACTCAAGGCCCTTCCACACAGCTATATAACCCATTTATCATCTTATATTATCTGCTTTGAACTGGATTATCTTGACTCCACACTGCCATATAATCCACTTCAGTGTTCATTTTATACAGCTGTGTAGAAGGGGCCTCATATAATCCAGTTCTAAGCAGAGAATATAAGATACTTTATTTCCCATACCACCATACTTCGCCACAGCAACGCGTGGCTGGGCATAGCTAGTGTGTGTATATATGTGTGTGTGTGTGTGTGTGTGTGTGTGTGTGTGTGTGTGTGTGTGTATATATATATATATATATATATATATATATATATATATAAAACATTGTGAGCTACTAATCCCCACCTTCAGTGCTTTGGACTTAATTTAATATGTTGCCTGGGAAAAAGGAGTGAGTTAATTCTTTGTTTTCTTTAAAGACAGAACCCCATGAAATTCCACCCTTTCCCCCGCTTTCTCCAGTTCCTTGTGATGAAGTCCTCAATTTTCCATATCTGATGATATCGAAGAAGTGGGGAACCTGAGGCTTTAGGGCTAAATTTGGCACCTCGGGGAACCCCAGGTGTCCACATCTCCTTCCTCTTGGATGGATACCACCATTTGGTGGTTTCCCAACTTTTATATGGAATATTTATAAAATATTGACCCTCAGGATGAAAAAAAACTGAAATTTTGGGTCTTAGGCTTTTGCCTTTGATACTGATTGCTACTAGAATGCAATGCATTTCTCTAAAATATACTCCAGCTGAGATAGCGTGTCTACCCTACTTTAGATCCAGCTTCATATATTTATCATTTTTAAACTTATTTATTATGCAATGCTTTTGACACGAAATAAATACATATATTTATCATTAGCAGACTGAAAACAGGGAGTCATCTTCTTAATCCATGTTGATTTAGGTAGCTTTTATTTTCTCGAAACCAAAATGGACTGGGTCTTCTTTACTTCCCAGTGGTCTCCTTTGGCCTTGAAATGAGATTTCTTTGAATCAGCCCATACGTGTGTGTGCCCACGCAATCCTGAGTCTCAGCATCAGTCCCATTACAGGGAAATATGTCAACAAGCGTCTGGAAGGCACATCAAAAATATGACAAGTGCCAAAAGCATCTGGTGCAGCGCCGTTGTTTATTTCCTCCCTTGCTGAATTTGTATCCTTCCTTTCCAACCAACTGGTACTTAAAGTAGCCTTTGCCTTGGAAAGCAACTTGATGGAAATCTTTAGTTCATCATTGCAAAGATGTTATTATTATATATTTTATATCCGCTGCCACCAGTTATTAAAGATGTTTTATTTAAAAGCTGCCACCAGATATTAAGGGGATTATCAACTCTTGCCACCATTATAGAAGATGTAGCCACTGGCTACTTAGAAAGGAGACTTTTAAATCTTTATTTTTCTTTTTTCTTGTTTGCTTTTGATGGTAATATAGATTTCAGAGACTGAGATGTTAAAAAGAACAATAAAACGTTTATTGAGGCACAAGCTTAATGGTTACAATAACTTCTTCAGAGACACCTAGATTAACAGTTGCTGAGCTGTATTAAGATGTTACAAACTTTAAAATTCCACTTCAATCACAGAATATCTGTTCCTAGTCAGGAGACAGACTACCTTAAAATAAGTCACCAAACTTATTTTAAAATTGACTCAAAAATCAAACATTTGAGCCACCCTGATCAGAATCAGTCTCCCGGTACCTCATAAGGGCACCAACTCTTAAAAACTAACCTTCCCTATGGTTCTCTGACCACAGACTGACCGCTTTTTAAAACATTCCCTCCTTTTTCTCCAAACGGCGGTTGGCTCCGTCCCCTTCTCCATGGCAAGCACTCATGAGAGCAGAGTAACTGAAATACTGACTCTAATACTTACCCTTTTAAACATAGTTAAACATGACTTTTAAAACACAATTAAACATGACATCTGTAAACTAAAAAATTCACACTTCTTTACAATCATCTTTACTGTTAAATATCCATCACCAAAGGCCAACTCCAATCCCTTTGCTCATTCGGATGTGTCTGCTCCTAATACACCCCACATCTATGACCCAACGTGCCACTTTCTACCTCTCACCTGAAACAATTTTGCCCATTTTTAAAAGTGTGCTGGTATCCCATGTGATGTGAATTAAGCAGATGGTTGAGTTTGAAGCTGGAGGAGGAATGAGTTCTCATTCAATAACATCTGGAGACCCAAACTGTTGTGGTAATCTCTGAGCGGTTAGACTCAATTTAACCCTCTCTGGGGGAGATTCCACCAAAATATAGCAGAGTAGCAAAAGCAGACTTTCAAAGCAGCAGATACTTACACGTGGTAAGCAAAGAGAAGCCTTTTTCTGTTAGGATCGCAGAGGCTCAGTAAAAGTTCAAAAACATTTATTTAAGTAAAAAGAACTCCATTGTAGATAGAAAGGCTTGGGAGCTGTCTAGTCTACTCTAGACTGGTTTCTAAGGAAAAATAAGAAAGGAAAAATAACAAACGTCTAAATAGTTACATCTTGCCAGGAGAGATGGTGAGATGCTTCTTGTTAGCTAGAAGAACAAAGGGAGAAGAGAGAACCAAAATGTTTCCAACCTCATGGTCCAGTTTATTGGGGGCCATAAAACATTCCAACCAGTGTCCCTGAAGATTCACATTTCTACTAACATCAAAGTGAGGAATGTGATGTAGACAGGATAGAAAGAGCGGAAACACAGTAAAGCCTATCTAGGCATGCTTTGGATACAGGGAAAGGATTCCCTCAATTGAATCCTATCATCTATCTAACTACATAACATTTGGAGACCCAAACTGGGTAAGAACGATAGTTATAGTTGGTCGTCTGTTTCCATGGATTCGCTTTTCATGGATTTAATGGCCTTTTGAAGGCAACCACAAGGCTGATGTGTCCCTCAATGGAAAACAGTTTTGACACCTTTTCACTAGTGGACCAGAACATGAATTGTGCTTTTCACTAAGAAAAGAGAACCAGAGCTCATTGAACAGTTCCAAACTAGCTTGAGTCTAGAGAGGTAGCCTCAGAAACCTTGAGATTAACAAGGAATCATCTTGAGGACTTTGGGTAGTCACATAAATCTCGATTCTGTGTAATTCCTGTATTTGTCTGTGTTGTATCCCTATTTTTACTTAAATGAGATAAAACATCAACATAATGTTTCATTTCAAAGGGAAGTCGCAGAAATTCTTGCTCTGGGAAAGGAAATGTATCTTCAATTGATCCTAGATGCTTTCCTGCATAATATACCAAGATAGTCCCAACGAGGATATTGTGGTTCATTTGATTTCCTTCCTTTTAAAAACTGGAATTGGTTTTGTATTAGCTCGTCTGCCACGTAAAATATACATCCTACTGAATCTTTTCCTTAAATTTTGAATTTAGTGTTACTTTAATAGAGTTTTCAAGGAGAATGGATGCAATTAATGAATTTAAAACATTTATGCCCTACCATTCCTCATTTCATTCGAGACATCTTGCAAAATTAGGAAAATACTAGAAAATAAAAATACAGCTATTGGGTAAATCCAATTTTAGTTCCAATTAGAAGGAAGGCAATGAAGTCAAAGAAGCTTCTACTGTGTAAGTAATGACCCAAAAGTCCCATTTACGTCCATGGTTCTGTTCCGGTTGGGACTAAAATTTATTTTACCGACCACCAAAACAACAAAACTAAACACCCCACAACCTCGAAAATTGACAACACAACCCATCATCCATGCCTCTAGGTTGATACAACAAAAAGAAAAGAAAAATAAAGTCCTAATTAGAGGGAGAGGAATAATTGTTTTTATCCAATTGATGCCAGTTAGAAGGCTAAGCTCTGCCCACTTGGTCTCCTAGCAACCCAGGGGACAGGCAGAGTTAGGCCTCACTTAGGCCTCTTCCACACTGCCTATAAAATACAGATTATCTGATTTGAACTGGATTAGATGGCAGTGTAGACTCAAGGCCCTTCCACACAGCTATATAATCCATATAATCTTATATTATCTGCTTTAACTGGATTATCTGGACTCCACACCTTTACCCTTTACCTTAACTACCACCAATTCCTCAATACTTTATTTCCCATACCACCAGACTTCACCACAGCAACGCGTGGCCGGGCACAGCTAGTGCCAGTAAAAAATAAAACAAAACCAGTCTGCTGGAAGCCTCCATTCCTCTAGCAATACCATCCAAGGTTGAATCTTTAGGGAGGAAGTAGGAATCAAGAGACCTTTGGTAGAACAGAGGAGTGGAGTGTTTTTGGCAAGGACATAATGATACGAAAAGGCAAAAGACGGGTGGATCAAACTAGTGCATAGTTTTAGAATTCAGAAGCCAGTAGAGATACTTCATGCTTAAAGCAATTGAAGGATTTGGCAGTGGCATTCTGAACATAGAGAGAATAGGACAAACATGGAGGAGAACATTTCAGTCCAGACAAGAGATGGCCATAGTTTTCAGCACTAGGTCAGCAAGAGCAGAAGTATGTTGATAGTGTTTTAAAGGGAGAAGACACCCAACTTGCCAATGTGTTGAGTATGTCAAGCAAAGGAGATAGAACAGTGGTTCCCAACCTTCTTTTGACCAGGGACCACTTGACCAGGGACTGCACTCCAACATTAGTACCAAAAAGGTTACGAATCAATTTTTGGTCAACTTTAATTAGTTTGGTTATTTGAGGTGCTGATTCAGAAAACTGTATTGGATAGACCACATCAGCTCTAGTTTCTTTTTCTTTCTTTTTTCTTTCACATATTGTTTACTCATAAACATCTTGTTCACCATATAGGCACATTTCTTATTAAAGTTCAGTTATAAATGGGATGTAGTTCTCTGTGTATTGAGTATACAGCGTATCATTCTTAATCAATTTTCCATAGTCCAAAGTATAATTGTACTAACTGAAGCCCAAAAGCAAACATGCATCCATCTCTACTGAGGTGTGATGCAAATTGAACACAAAATGGAGTCCTGAGTCTGAACATGCTCAGTACAATCACATGCCTATGACCCCTCCTACACCAAAGAGGTCAGTCAAACTGGCAAATCATCATACACATAGAATACAAGTTAGCAAATATATACATTAACAAATAAATAGTGAAAGGCTTGGCAGATTGCTATTTCCAACAGGGTTGAGGGTGCGGATTATTTTTATTTTATTTTAAAAAAATTGCCTCTTGAAAATATATTGTATTTATTCTTCACTTAGAAAATAGGAAAAAAGAAACATGCCTTCTTTACTACCACCTCATTGCAATATCTTAAACTATATTCTATGAAAAATCCCTTCATAAGCAGGATCAGGAGCAGAATTCTGTATCAGCTACTCAGTTAACTATACCAGGCATGGGCAAACTTCGGCCTCCAGGTGTTTTGGACTTTAACTCCCACAATTATGAGAGTCCATGTTCAAAATGTCCAGAGGGCTGAGGTTCTAGTTTCTGAGTAGTCATCCAGTAGTCTCCATCTGCTCGCCCATAGAAAACTATGTTTAATCTAGAGCTGATGTGGTCTATTCAATGCAATTTCCCAAATAACCCCAGGAACAGGTCTAAAAATGAAGACACCAAGACATTTTTTAATTGGGCTGTGTTATTATCTGTAGTAGTAACAGTGAGGCCACAGACCATATTTTAGTTCTTGCGGACCACTGGTGGTCCACGGATCACAGAGATAGAAGAAACCAAGATATGGCTAAAAGTGCAGAGCTCAAGATGTAACCATTGTGCTTTGACAACCATGATGTGGTGCCCAAGATGACACATATGATAGGAAAGCAGAGATACTTAAATGGGTTGTTGTGTGGTTTCCAGGTAGTATGGCCATGTTCTAGCAGCGTTTTCTTTGACGTTTTGCCTGTATCTGTGGCTGGCATCTTCAGAGGATCTCCGAAACCAGTCCAGAAACCACACAACACTTTAGCGATTCCAGCCATGTACATTGATAGAAGATCTGAATGGAGGGCTATCATCAAGATATAATGATACCTAAGAACACGGAACAAGAGAAGGTCACTCAAGGAGAAAAACTGAAAACTATAGGATCCTTCTACAGAGCTATAATTTGCTCTTCTTGCTGCAGTTAAGTTTCTACCAAGGATTGAAAGAAAGGTTTCGGCTCAAAGGTTCTTCCAATCAAGCGTAGGGAGAAAAAGCTTTTTGAAATGCATATAAATGCATATTGAAAACTACATCACAATGGAAAGATCTTTGTTGTCTCATTGTAATGTCGGGGGTGCTGAGGGAAAGCTTCCAACATAATGAAGCGTCTCTCCCAATTACTGTCTTCCTTGAATGATTTATCTCCAAGTGGTTTCAATGCTGGCTAGTTTGTGTGTGTCAGCAAGTCTGACCATCATGCTGGCCGTCCTGTCAAGACAGATTCCCTTTCGTGAAGGCAAAGTCTTCCCTGCCAAAGAGAGGCTTGGATGGATGGAGGAAGTTGGTTGCACAGCTAGATGAGTTGGCAATTTTGCCATCTGTCAGCGTGGCATGAGTGCCAGCACTCTTTTGTGTCTGGACATTAAGATCAGGACTGTGATATAACACAATATCTATTGTAACTTTGTGGATCTCTGTCTATAGCTCGACTGCAACTGAAGTGAAGCCTAGCGACCATAATATTGGACAAGTAAGGAGCTAAATTTTAGATTGCTTAGATTGATCACCACAACCATCTTTCACAACCAGGATTCGTTGTGCTTAGTTGCATACAATTGCTCTGCTAAACTTTGGTGTGAACATTGATGACGGTGCAAAAGCAATCTACTTTCTCTTTTCTGGCATTCTTTGCATATCCGTTTGCTAAGTTGTCAAAATTGTGCCTCCCTTTGCGGCTGTGTCCTGTCCTCCGCAGTGTCATTATGCAGCCAAATCTGATCAGCGGAGATTTCATTTATAATCACTTTGGGCTCCGTTGGCATGTCTTGCAAAGAAAACTCTATGAAATCCATGGGGTTCCTGTGAGTTAACACAAACCCTGAAGACACAGCACACTATAGTTATGAGTTGCTTGTCAAGAACTCAGGGCTCCGTCCTGGGCCCGGTTCTGTTCAACATCTTTATTAACGACTTAGACGAAGGGTTAGAAGGCACGATCATCAAGTTTGCAGATGACACAAAACTGGGAGGGATAGCTAACACTCCAGAAGACAGGAGCAGAATCCAAAACGATCTTGACAGACTAGAGAGATGGGCCAAAACTAACAAAATGAAGTTCAACAGGGACAAATGCAAGATACTTCAATTCAGCAGAAAAAATGGAAATCAAAGATACAGAATGGGGGACGAGGCCTGGCTTGACAGCAGTGTGTGCAAAAAAGACCTTGGAGTCCTCGTGGACAACAAGTTAAACATGAGCCAACAATGTGATGCAGCAGCTAAAAAAGCCAACGGGATTCTGTCCTGCATCAATAGGGGAATAGCGTCTAGATCCAGGGAAGTCCTGCTCCCCCTTATTCTATTCTGCCTTGGTCAGACCACACCTGGAATCACACTGTGTCCAATTCTGGGCACCGCAGTTGAAGGGAGATGTTGACAAGCTGGAAAGCGTCCAGAGGAGGGCGACTAAAATGATGAAGGGTCTGGAGAACAAGCCCTATGAGGAGCGGCTTAAAGAGCTGGGCATGTTTAGCCTGCAGAAGAGAAGGCTGAGAGGAGACATGATAGCCATGTATAAATATGTGAAGGGAAGTCATAGGGAGGAGGGAGCAAGCTTGTTTTCTGCTGCCCTGCAGACTAGGACACGGAACAATGGCTTCAAACTACAGGAAAGGAGATTCCACCTGAACATCAGGAAGAACTTCCTCACTGTGAGAAGGGCTGTTCAGCAGTGGAAGTCTCTCCCCGGGGCCGTGGTGGAGGCTCCTTCCTTGGAGGCTTTTAAGCAGAGGCTGGATGGCCATCTGTCGGGGGTGCTTTGAATGCGATTTCCTGCTTCTTAGCAGGGGGTTGGACTGGATGGCCCATGAGGTCTCTTCCAACTCTACTATTCTATGATTCTATGATTCTAACTGGGATCGAACTTGATTAGAGGGAGAGAAGGAGAGCACTGTCATAGAATTGTGACCAGTATTGTCATCTATTGGTTGTGTGATACATAGTGTAATACTTGAGGTTTCTATTTACCTGTCAGCAATAGCAGTGTGAGTTGAAATCCTTTCCTCCGTGGAGTTGCATTGTTGTCACCGAACAGAGTCAACTTCTCATTAAAATGAGAGAAAATTTAGGCTAAACTCAAGAACTTCCACTGAATCATTGACATTCACAGAAGAGTGGTTTTTTTGGTGGATCTGTTTAAGTTGGGGCTGGTTGTAACATTCAGGTTTTAGTCTAAGACATTACCAGCAAAGCAGAAGCAACGAAATTCCATTCGCATGTGGAAGAAAGGTCCTAATAATAATAATAATAATAATAATAATAATAATAATAATAAGAAGAAGAAGAAGAAGAAGAAGAAGAAGAAGACAAAAAAACAGTACAAGAAAACCGCACTACAAACTAGAGCTGACAGCTGGCACAACAAAACATTGCATGGAAAGTTCCTTAACAAAATTGAAGGAAAAGCGGATAAGGAGAAGACCTGGCTCTGGCTCACGAATGGGACCCTGAAGAAGGAGACAGAAGGCCTGATCCTTGCAGCCCAGGAGCAAGCCATCAGAACAAAGGCAATTCAGGGCAAGATCGAAAAATCAGCTGATGACCCAAAATGCAGACTGTGCAAGGAAACCGACGAAACCATGGATCATATCCTCAGCTGCTGTAAGAAAATTGCACAGACAGACTACAAACAGAGGCACAACTATGTGGCCCAAATGATTCATTGGAACTTATGCCTCAAGTACCACCTCCCAGCAGCAAAGAACTGGTGGGATCACAAACCTGCAAAAGTATTGGAAAATGAGCACGCAAAGATACTGTGGGACTTCCGAATCCAGGCTGACAAAGTTCTGGAACACAACACCCCAGACATCACAGTTGTGGAAAAGAAAAAGGTTTGGATCATTGATGTTGCCATCCCAGGTGAAAGTCAGATTGACGAAAAACAACAGAAAATACTCAGCCGCTATCAGGACCTCAAGATTGAACTTCAAAGACTCTGGCAGAAACCAGTGCAGGTGGTCCCGATGGTGATGGGCACACTGGGTGCCGTGCCAAAAGATCTCAGCCGGCATTTGGAAACAATAGACATTGACAAAGTTACAATCTGCCAACTGCAAAAGGCCACCCTGCTGGGATTTGCAGCATCATCCCAAAATACATCACACAGTCCTAGACACTTGGGAAGTGTTCGACTTGTGATTTTATGATACGAAATCCAGCATATCTATCTTGTTTGCTGAGTCATACAACGTCATTGTGTCAATAATAATAATAATAATAATAATAATAATAATAATAATTTATTTTTCTATCCCGCCACCATATCCCCGGAGGGACTTGGGGCAGCTAACATGGGGCTGAGCCCAACACAGAAACAGAGTATAACAAATTAAAACACATATCATTAAGTAAAATCAATAGTACGGCAATCAAGTAAAAAATAATTAAAACATCACGTATAATAAAACAAGCACGTTGAGGCAATAATACAAACATCACCACAAAGAATAAAAAGGGTCGAGCGCAAGAAAATACATAATTCCAAGGGCTTGTGATAAAGTGCGTAGACAAGTACCTTAACATTTCAGGTGTCACTTTAGCATGTTTACTTTTTATGGATTTTATTAATACTGTATGTTCTGTCTGGGAATCTCTAGTTCACGTTGACTATAGAGACAGAATGGACGACCTAGGGATTTCCGAATCCCAATGAACGTGGAAGGCTGGTTGTATTTCAAAAACTATTCACCTCTATGTAGGTAGTATCCTATTTCTTTTGAATGTGCCCTGTGTCCAGAGATCCCCGGAAGTTTCCTGGCTTGTATCTCTCCATTGCAGCTGAGCTGGGCTTGTGCAGAGCAGCTGCTCAAATATTTAGGCAATATTTACTTTATCCTTGTTACTGTTTTCCTTTAAGGTGCTCCCGGGCATCGTCTTCCTTAGTGAGCCTTCCTATAAAGCTGGAAGAAAAACAGAAGTTGGTCCTAGAGGAGAGACCAGTCGTTTATCATTGCAGCTTTGTGCAATTGTTTGTTCATCCAATTTCACCTCACTTCCAGGTGTGTCTGTTCCTCCAAAAAAAGAGAGACAATTCTCACTATCCTCTACCTTTTGCGGTGAGAGTCTGCCATACCAAATCTGGTTTGAATCATTCCACTCGTTTTTGAGACAAGGCACTCACATATTAATACAGATACTAAAATGCATAAAAGTGAAGCTGCAAAAAAGGCCATTGACCTATTCACAACTGAGCATGAAATCAAATGTTTGCTTTTACGATGAAATAACCACTTCAGGTTGTTTAAGAAATGTTTGCTTTATTTGGTTCCTTAGGTTCCCATAATAGCAAAAATAGGTACACTTTGTGATCCCACCAGTTCTTTGCTGCTAGGAGGTGGTACTTGAGGCATAAGTTCCAATGAATCATTTGGGCCACATGGTTGTGCCTCTGTTTGTAGTCTGTCTGTGTGATTTTCTTACAGCAGCTGAGGATATCATCAATGGTTTCGTCGGTTTCCTTGCACAGTCTGCATTTTGGGTCATCAGCTGATTTTTCGATCTTGGCCTGAATTGCCTTTGTCCTGATGTCTTGCTCCTGGGCTGCAAGGATCAGGCCTTCTGTCTCCTTCTTCAGGGTCCCATTCGTGAGCCAGAGCCAGGTCTTCTCCTTATCAGCTTTTCCTTCAATTTTGTCAAGGAACTTTCCATGCCATGTTTTGTTGTGCCAGCTGTCAGCTCTAGTTTGTAGTGCGGTTTTCTTGTACTGGTTTTTTGTCTGCTGTGCTTTGAGGAGTTTCTGATTTTTGACTTCAATCAAATCAGGTTCTTCACTTTACTTTACAATTTCTGCCAGGGCATGTTCTTCTTCTTCGACTGCTTGTTTTACTTGTATTATTATTATTATTATTATTATTATTATTATTATGACACAGCAAACAAGATAGATATGCTGGATTTCGTAACACAAAATCACAAGTCGAACACTTCCCAAGTGTCTAGGACTGTGTGATGTATTTTCATTATTATTATTATTATTATTATTATTATTATTATTATTATTAAAGCCATGCTTAAATATTTGAGAGGATGTCCCATTGAGGAGGGAGAAGGCTTGTTTTCTCCTGCTCTGGAGACTGGGACATATTGGAGCCATGGATTCAAATTTCAGGAAAGGGTATTCTAGCTAAACATTGGGAAGAACTTCCTGATGGTAAAAGCTGTGAAATATGCTACCTTAGAGTTCAGTGGAGCCTCTTTTTCTTGAGGTTTCTAATCAGAGGCTGGATTGCCATCTTCTAGGAGTGCTTTGCGTGTTCCTCATGGCTGAGAATTTGACTGGATGGGCCTTGGGGTCTCTTCCATCTCCAGGATTCTGTGATTCCTCCTTGAACCGATGCCTCCTTTTCTCTGTTGACTTCCGATGGCACTCTTCCTCCATTGCCTCTCAGGTGCCGTAGGCTTTCCATAGTGTTGTGTATTCTCCAAGTAGTGCACAGCCACCAACTAATTAAGTGTATATAACATGCCCCCGAAGTATGTTGAAGGAGAACTGCGATGGAATATCAAGCTGTGGGTAGATGCTTGATGTGCCGCAGAGCCTGACTCGAATTGCTAATTATTCTCCAAAGCGCTCTGCCCGGTGGCACGAAAGGGGACAGGGAGGTCCCGGGAGCAGGTAGTCAATCCCGCAGAGCCCGGTCTATGGAAGGGAAGAGGCAGGTGAGTGAGTTGGCTGCCGTTGGCCCTGCCTGGAAGGGAGCCGAGAGGGAGCGTGGGCACCCAGGCGCCCCACGGCTGCTCTCCGGTCTGATCTTTCCCAGCTAATAAGTATAATCAAATCTGCATTTCCTTTTGGAATTTTCATTAAAATTGCAGGACTAGTGATTACACAGCTGCCTCGTTTCAGTCGAGGGGGATTTTGAAACATGCTCAGATATTTTTAAATGCTGCCTTAACTTCCTTGTTTACAGTGTTATGATTAAGTGGCGTTCTCAGTAGTTGTTCTCCAGCATTAGCACCAAAAAAAAAATTCCCCGCAGTTCTCCTTTAATAACGCTCTTTTTCAGGTGGAAATGAGCTACATATCGCCGCTGAAACAATTATTTGCTTCCCCACCTGTTCCTCCCCGCCGCCACCAGACTGATGTGGCATTTCGGCAAACTTTCGGTGGGAGTTTAAGTTCAGGTTGCAAACAAGGGTGTGCTTTTGTGATTCGCGTGAAGCCGTTGCTGAATTGTGATTCTGTCTTCTTCCAAAGGCCAGAATAAAGCCTTTGCTATGAGAAGATAAAGTTATGAAAATATCGCCCTGGGGACCATGGTATGTTCTCTATGGTATCCGAATCACATTGAGAAACCGCTCTCCCTTAAAACTTCAGACAGTTGGAATAATAATAATAATAATAATAATAATAATAATAATAATAATAACAACAACTTTATTTTCATACCCCGCCTCCATCTCCCCAAAATGGGACTCGGGGTGGCTTACACAGGGTCAAGTCCGGATAAAACAATAACAATATAAAATACATCAATAGACAAAAAACATACACCATTATAAAATTTAAACATTAATCTATAAAAATAAATAACAAACTAATAAAACATGAGTTAAAAACGGCAAAGTTGAAAAAATAGACTGGGTAAAGTGCACTATGTAAAAGTTGTAAACACGAGGTACAGTAGAGTCTCACTTATCCAAGCTAAACGGGCCGGCAGAAGCTTGGATAAGCGAATATCTTGGATAATAAGGAGGGATTAAGGAAAAGCCTATTAAACCTCAAATTAGGTTATGACTTTACAAATTAAGCACCAAAACATCATGTTATACAACAAATTTGACAGAAAAGGTAGTTCAATACGCAGTCATGTTATGTTGTAATTACTGTATTTATGAATTTAGCACCAGAATATCACGATATATTGAAAACATTGACTACAAAAATGGCTTGGATAATCCAGAACCTTGGATAAACGAGGCTTGGATAAGTAAGACTCTACTGTATATTGATTTTTTCCCCCAAACATTGGATTTTCTGGGTGTCTATTTTACTCTGATAGAAATACGTTGTCTTGGTTTGTTCCAAATAGTGTTCATTGCAACTTTTTCTGGCTTGTGCCTTTTCTCACTGGATTGAACAAATGGGTGATCGCATTCAATCAGAAACGCAACGTGTAATGAGACAGCCTCACAAATATATGTATGTTCACAAATATATACATATATGTATGCATGTTGGAGCCCCCAGTGACACAGTGGGTTAAACCCCTGAGCTGCTAAATTTTCTGACCGAAAGATCGGTGGTTTGAATCCTTGGAGCAGGGTGAGCTCCTACTGTTAGCCCCAGCTTCTGCCAACCTAGCAGTTCGAAAACATGGAAATGTGAGTAGATCAATAGGTACGGCTCCAGCAGGAAGGTAACTGCATTCCATGCAGTCATGCCAACCATATGACCTTGGAGGTGTCTATGGGCAATGCTGGCTCTTCGGCTTAGAAATGGCGATGAGCACCAACCCCCAGAGTGTGAGTAGATCAATAGGTACTGCTCCAGTGGGAAGGTAATGGCACTCCATGCAGTCATGCCAACCATATGACCTTGGAGGTGTCTGTGGACAACTCCAGCTCTTTGGCTTAGAAATGGAGATGAGCACCAGCCTCTGGAGTCGGACACAACTAGACTTAATATCCGGGAAAAACTTTTACCTTTACTGTGTATGCATGTGCTTATGTATATGTTTGGCGACAATTAGGGTTGGTTATGTGACACTGTTCAATGACTAGCGAATGGAAATGATAAGATCACCAAAGGCTGCCTAAGAAGAATTGTGTTTTTTGTGTTGTCGAAGGCTTTCATGGCCAGAATCCCTGGGCTGCCGTGAGTTTTCCATGCCCATACAGCCCAGAAAACTCACAGCAACCCAATGGTGTTTTTGTTGTGACGGTTTCGAAGAATCTCTCTTCAGTATCTCTGCTTCAGCTCAAATATTCTGTATTTCCTCTCTGATGCAAATAAGCCCACAAATAACAACCCACATACCAATTTCAGAGAAAAATGCATACGTTGTAGTCATTACTCCGACTGCTCTGGAGCTGATTCCTGCTCATGACCCATAAAAGCATACATTTCTGCCTCTAAATGCAGGGCTGGAGCTGCTTGAGACCACGATGCGGTTAGAATTATAAAGGAGGAAGGGATGTCAGTGGCTTTGCACCAAAGCCATTGGACAATATTTATTTAATACATTTATTTATTTATTTATTTATTTATTTATTGAATACATTTATATCTCACCCTTCTCACCCCGAAGGGGACTCAGAGCAGCTGACAAATTACATTTACATACAATATTATATTATTAGCATAGCACAATACTGGCAATAAATTACCATATTGTACTATATCTATATATTGTTCAATGTCAGACTCAAACACATCCGTAGTCTGAAGTCCAAACATTTATTTCAATATCTACATACATATTTACAAAGCACAGCAAAGGCCATCGCTCTGAGATGGCATTTCTCTTTAGCCTCTTGCCTCGGCAAGCTCCAGCTCAACACACACAGAGATAAGAAAAGCACATTCCTCAGTACGAAGGAAGTTCCGACCTCCAAAGCCGGAAATCATGCCTGATAGGTCATAGCAGGCTGTCAGTCCAACCAGCCTGCTGTTAACTGTTTCATTACTGAAACACACACACTAGCAAAATAGCAGAAACACTTGCCGGTCTGTGGCGCAGGGCTGTGGCGCAGCTGGCTAGTAACCAGCTGCAATAAATCACTACTGACCGAGAGGTCATGAGTTCGAAGCCCCGGTCGGGATAAGCCCCCGACCATTAAATAGCCCAGCTTGCTGTTGACCTATGCAGCCCTGAAAGACAGTTGCACCTGTCAAGTAGGGAAATTTAGGTACGCTTTATGCGGGAGGCTAATTTAACTAATTTACAACACCATAAAACTGCCAGCAAAACACGAGAAAAGGAATGAGGAAGTACAGCCACTAGTGGATAGTGAAGCAACAGCTCCCCCTGTGGCCGGAATCGTGAAGCTGGAAAAAGTGTTAAAATGCCTCTGTGTGTGTCTATACTGTATGTTGTTTGTCTGTTGGCATTGAATGTTTGCCATATATGTGTTCATTGAAATCCGCCCTGAGTCCCCTTCGGGGTGAGAAAGAAGGGCGGAATATAAATACTGTAAATAAATAAATTTACATTTCATATACAGTAGAGTCTCACTTATCCAAGACTCGCTTATCCAACATTCTGGATTATCCAACACATTTTTGGAGGCAATGTTTTCAATATATCGTGATATTTTGGTGCTAAATTCATAAATATAGTAATTACTACATAGCATTACTGCGTATTGAACTACTTTTTCTGCCAAATTTGTTGTCTAACATGATGTTTTGGTGCCTCATTTGTAAAATCATAACCTAATTTGATTCTTAATAGGCTTTTCCTTAATGCCTCCTTATTATCCAACATATTCGCTTATCCAACATTCTGCCAGCCCATTTATGTTGGATAAGTGAGACTCTACTGTACATACATCCATAATCCAACATAAATTTCCTACTTGATAGATGCAACTATCTTTCGGGTTGCTTAGGTCAACAACGAGCAGGGGCTATATTTAATTTTAATTTTATTTTAATTGTCGGGTGCTCACCCTGACACCAAACTCATGACCTCTTGGTCAGAGTGATTTATTTCAGCTGGCTGCTAACCAGCCTGCGCCACAGCTCTGCGTTGTCGAAGTCTTTCATGGCCGGAATCATTGGGTTGTTGTGAGTTTTCCGGGCTGCAATAATGAACTTACATACAGCAAGTTGTAGTTTGCAAATAGAGAGAGAGAAGTGCCCCATTTCGAAAGGGAACGCGTGTGTAGACTTGCGGTGTGTATGGTGTAAGTATCATCTAGGGAAAGAGACCGAGAAGTTGATTGAAATGGCTTTTCTCATTTCGCCCCAGGCAACCCTGGAGAGACTTTGCAACACAGAGCCATACTATATTTTCAATATATCGTGATATTTTGGTGCTAAATTCGTAAATACAGTAATTACAACATTACTGCGTATTGGACTACTTTTTCTGTCAAATTTGCTGTATAACATGAAGTTTTGGTGCTTAATTTGTAAAATCATAACCTAATTTGATGTTTAATAGGCATTTCCTTAATCTCTCCTTATTATCCAAGACATTCGCTTATCCAAGCTTCTGCCGGGCCCATTTAGCTTGGATAAGTGAGACTCTACTGTATATACACACACACGTACATACATATACTAGCTGTGCCCGGCCACGCGTTGCTGTGGCTTTTTTTAGGTGGTTCCGTGTCTTAGAGGGGGGGAATCCTTTGTTGGGAGGTGTTAGGTGGCGCTGATTGTTTCCTGGCTGGAATTCCTTTGTTTTCAGAGTGTTGCTCTTTATTTTGTGTTTTGAAATGAAAGAGTGATGACTACCGAATGGGTTTGTACCTTCAAAAAGTGGGTGTTTCCCTGTTTGAGGGTGGGGGAGAATCCTTTGTTGAGTGTAAGAACATAGAGATGTGGATGAGAGGTTGTGTTGTCAATTTTCTAGGTTGGGGGGCCTTTAGTTTTGTTGTTTTGCCCAGTGGAGCGACACCATTATCCTTTTATATATATATATACTAGCTGTGCCCGGCCACGCGTTGCTGTGGCTTATGGGAATCCTTTGTTGGCCAGGTGGAATACCAGTGAATAGCCTTGCAGTCTCAAAGCCTGGCCGTTTTCTGGAGTAGCTGGAGCTGTTTGTTCTATGAACGTAGAGGCATGGATGAGGGGCTGTGCTGCCAAGTTTAGTGTTTCTGGGATGTGTAGTTTTGTTGTTTTGACCTAGGCCGAAATTTCATTACCCTTTTATATATATATATATATATATATATATATATATATATATATATACACACACACACACACACACACACACACACACACACACACACATACATACACACACACACACACACACACACACACACACACACACACATCTGTGGCAGGCATCCCCAGGCTGGGGAAGTCAGGCATCATCCCTTTTAAACATGGCCATACAGCCCAGAAAACTCACAGCAACCCAGTGATTCCAGCCATGAAAGCCTTCAACATCATCCTTTTTATTCATTTATATACCCCAAACGTTGGTGGAAGGATGTGTTGTCGAAGGCTTTCATGGCCGGAATCACTTCATCGCTGTGAGTTTTCCAGGCTGTCTGGCCTTTTTCCAGAAGCATTCTCTCCTGACGTTTCACCCACATCTATGGCAGGCATATCCAGAGGTTGTGAGATATACCCAGGCTGGGGAAGGCAGACATCATCCCTTTTGAACATGGCCATACAGCCCAGAAAACTCACAGCAACCCAGTGATTCCAGCCATGAAAGCATTCGACATCATCCTTTTTATTCATTTATGTATCTCAAACGTTGGTGGAAAGATGTGTTGTCGAAGGCTTTCATGGCCAGAATCACTGCGTCACTGTGAGTTTTCCGGGCTGTATGGCCATGTTCCAGAAGCATTCTCTCCTGACGTTTCGCCCACATCTGTGGCAGGCATCTCCAGAGGTTGTGAGGTGTGTTGGAAACTAAGTAAGTGAGGTGTATATATCCAGGGTGGGGGAAAGAACTCTTGTCTGCTCGTGGAAGTTGTTGTGCCGATGTGGAAAAATGCTCTGTGCCGAAACATCTGTACGGAGAGCGAGCAGCCTTGGGTGATAATTAGCCTTGTTAAATTATTCAAGAGTTTTTAGTTGATTAATCGTCTACCTTTCAGCCAATTAATCAAATGTACATAAGTGTTCATATTCATCAAAACCGAGCAGAGATGCCTCACTTGAGTTATTGAATGCAGGGTGCTGGGTAACAAAACAAAAAAAAAAACCATCAGAAAGAAAGGCCGCCTTTCATATTTCTAATCCAGGGAGTCACTGGGATGGAAATGGCCTCCAAGATAAACAAAGTTGATTTAAACAGGATTTGTCCCACCAGCGCATCCACTAAAAACTACCCTTGGTTAATCTACCAATTAACGGAACCAAAGCTTGCATCCAGAGTGATAAATTAAAGCACAACCGGAGCCATATATTAAAGCAATCTCTGCATGGTAGCTATTAGAGAATACCCTTTGAAGTTGCCAGCTTGGAATATAATTGTTTCCACGTCCCACCGTCTTCTCACATTAAGGAATCAAGAACATCGGTTTGGGCGTCCTTTCTTCCGCCGGCATCGAGATGCATTTCGTTTGCCTAATATGTCTCATCTTTTTCTCGAATTTGGGGCAAGGGAACACTTTCCCAGCAAATATCATGTCACTTTCTCCCTTGGCCACCGTCCTGGGATGGAGCCAACCCATAATCTCGTTGCAGGATAATTGCCGGTGGGGTTTTCCCCCCTGGATAATTTTGACGGAAGGTGACACATTGTTTATCGGAGCGAGATGTTAATAACACGGCGATGGCCCTTGTTTGAAAGCTGGCAAGGAAATTACCCAAAATGTCGAGCAGCGCCGTGGTAAGACGCAAGGAGCGAAGCGGCTCGTTTGCATATAATTTGGGGGCTTAGATGTCATCTTTTGTGTCAACCGTGTAATTTCTAGCACAACGGGGAAGGCGCATTGAGAAAGAAACGAGAGGCAGAATCAGAATTGGATCAGAATTTAAGCGGTGCCACTTCTTTAACAGAGAATGAGAGGCAAGGAGATATTTAGAAGTAAACGACTGGTTTAACCAAGTATGCTAACCCCAAATTAGGGCGAGCCTTTGCAAACTTGGTTATCACCTTGAACCATCCAGGTGGACCCGAATGGTCTCAGACTCGTCTTCATCATCCTTGCCGGTTGCAACTTGAAGCAGAAGGAGTAGAAGCAGAGATCTTTGTGCTTTTGGCCAAATATGTGTACAGTCTTCCATGTATGTGAGATTCCACATCAATCCTTTGAATGAATGGACCTCCAATTTAAGTAGCCCTAGTTGTTATATGGGGCCCCTGGTGGCACAGTGTGTTAAAGCGCTGAGCTGCTGAACTTGCGGACCAAAAGGTCCCAGGTTCAAATCCCGGGAGCGGAATGAGTGCCCGCTGTTAGCCCCAGCTCCTGCCAACCTAGCAGTTCGAAAACATGCAAATGTGAGTAGATTAATAGGTACCGCTCTGGCGGGAAGGTAACGGCACTCCATGCAGTCATGCCAATGGCCACATAACGTTGGAGGTGTCTACGGACAACGCCGGCTCTTTGGCTTAGAAATGGAGATGAGCACCAAACCCCAGAGTCGGTTACGACTGGACTTAACGTCAGGGGAAACCTTTACTTTTACCTTATAGTGATTCAGATAACTGGCTTCTTCTAAGGTCACAGTTAGCAAAACTTTTTCACTTCCCTGGAAGCTTGCCTGATCCAACTTTGGTTGTATGAAGACTATGCCAACTTTACTTACTTAGGTGATTCTTCGTTCTCTGACTATGATGGACTTCTAAGTGTTGTGTCTTGGTGGTGGGTACATAGAGAGCCCTATTCTTGACCCGCATGTTATTCCACAGTGAGGACATCTGTTTCCAGGGTCAGGGTTGGCTTGATGCGTCTTCCTCTTGGCACGTTTATCCCTTTCACCCTCCATTCGGGCCTCTTCAAATTCCACTGCATTATGCCAACCATACTCTATCTAACAACATTGTGTTTCTTGGCCATGTTCATCTTGGTCGTCTACCAGTTCTAAACCTTTACAATAGTTTAGATAAAGGTTCTGTCCCATGTGTATAGGCTGCCACTGAATTTTTGGAAATCATTTTTGTGTGTGTGTGTCAGGAGCAACTTGAGAAAGTGCAAGTTGCTTCTGGTGTAAGAGAATTGTCTGTCTGCAACGACGTTGCTCAGAGGTTGCCCAGATGTTTTTGAGGTTTTGCCATTCCTGTGGGAGGCTTCTCGCATTATTTATTTATTTATTACAACATTTATATCCCGGCCTTCTCACCCGAGAGGGGACTCAGGGCGGCTTACAATAAGCACACACATAAAAATTATACAATACACTATAAATCAATTTTTAAATTATAACTGAGCATTGAGCTGGAGCTGAAATCCCTGCCATGGTTTGGAGCACACCTGCTCTCTTCCTGGGTTGGATTCGAACCGGCAACCTTCCGGTCAGCAGCCCAATCTTTAAGTCAGCAGTAAGTAAGTAACTTTATTTTTCTATTCCAAAACCATTTCCCGACAGGGACTCGGGGCGGCTAACACGGGACAAAGGCCCGAAAACAAAACAAGTACAACAATTAAGACATATTACAATAAATAAAATACAGTAAAATCGACATTATGAAAACAATAGATTACATAAATCATAAAAAGTCCTTCCGGCACAAGAAGTTTAACCCATTGCGCCACCGAAGAATGGATCGTTGGAACATCATGGATGTTTAAGAGCTAATTTAAGATGAATTTTCATTCCATCTCAACATTGCTCATGGAGAAAAAACTAAGTTTGCAGTTTTCCCAGCTGAACATTTGAATAAGAGTTGGTTGCGTCCAAAAGAGTACATAGAGTGAGGTGAATTACTATGTTATTTCTTCAAGGATTTATTTGAAATGTATGCTTCTAGTTCTCGATGCTTATGGCCACTTTCCCCACAAAAAGTGGCCGTAATCAGAGAACCCTGCTGAAACCTGCTCAGCCTGGAGATGGAGTGAATACATTTCTATCATCACCTTAACGCCTGAATTACCCATTCCATTTGTAAGAAAAGTCCTCGTCTAACAGCAGTTGCATCTAAATGCTTTGGAGATTTATAGAAATCTTTGGCATGGAAACGAAACGTAGAACTAAAATGATTTCCTTTGTTGAAAGGGATGTGATGCTGATTATAGGGAATTGCCTTCCAATCCTCCTTTGGGCTCACTTTGGCTTATTATGCTTAATGCGTTATCAAGACAGAGATCTCACACTTTTCTTAAGCCTTTGATTAGTTTTGTGACTGAAAGGACTCCTTTGTATCCCATCTATTTAAAGCTCATTAATCATTCAGTGAAGGGATCTGTGCTGGTAGTAGATTCTTTACCGAGAGAGTCGGCTATAGAGATCTCAACCGATCCGTTCATCTCTCTGTGTTTTCTGGGCTTCAATCTCGCTTTTCCTTAATAAACTCGGGAGCGTCTGCGGGCAGCCAATCCGTTCCCCGTGATAAACTTAACAGTGAGATCTCTCCTGCCCAACTTCCCCAACATTTTCTAATAAAATCCCATGAATATTTAATACGCAATTATTAAATATTTAAAAATTTAAAACTGAAATAGTTTTTGAAGTGAGCATGTGATGAATAATTCACGGGCTGCAAATGAGGCGCGGCATGTCGTGGGGTGGCGGTGCGGTTGCCGCATTCGGGTATTTGCAACCAACTTGGGGAATTGGCCCAGTTTGGGGTCTTGGCCATTTCTAACCACGTGGGTCTTTCATAGAGCAACCTTTCCTTTGTATAGAGCAGTGGTTCTCAACCTGTGAGTCCCCAGACAGTTTATGAGCGGTTAGGACGTCTGGGAGTTGAAGGCCAAAACATCTGGAGACCCACAGGTTGAGAAGCACTTGTACAGAGGTTAAGGGATGTATGGTAGAGCATGACTGAAACCTTGGGTATTACAGTAGAGTCTCACTTATCCAACATAAACGGGCCAGCAGAACGTTGGATAAGCGAATACGTTGGATAATAAGGAGATATTAAGAAAAAGCCTATTAAACATCAAAATAGGTTGTGATTTTATAAATTAAGCACCAAAACATCATGTTATACAAAACATTTGACAGAAAAAGTAGTTCATTACACATTAATGCTATGTAGTAATTACTGTATTTACGAATTTAGCACCAAAATATCACGATATATTGAAAACGTTGACCGACATCAGGGGTCCCCAAACTAAGGCCCGGGGGCCGGATGCGGCCCTCCAAGGTCATTTACCTGGCCCCCCGCCCTCATTTATAATATAATATTTTTATATCAGTTTTAATAATATAATATATTGTATATACATATAATATTGATAATATTATCATTTTATACAATACAATACTAACAATAATATCATATAATAATATTAATTATATGTTATATATTACATATAATATTACAGTATAGTATAGTTCAATATAGTATAATGCTAATATTGTGCTATGCTAATAATATACCCTGTTTCCCCTAAAATAAGACATCCCCAGAAAATAAGACCTAGTAGAGGTTTTGCTGAATTGCTAAATATAAGGCCTCCCCCGAAAGTAAGACCTAGCAAAGTTTTTGTTTGGAAGCATGCCCAAAGAACAGAACACCAGAGCATGCAGGATCGGTAAATGTATATACCATAGAGTGTTGTACATGGAAATAATGGTAGTAACAAGAAATTCTTGATAGGATTCACAGTTTGTCTGGTTATGCTGGTTTGTGATGACAACTACTGTACAGTATATATAAAATGTTCATTTTTTGTTCAACAATAAATGTGAATTCTTCTTCATGGAAAAATAAGACATCCCCTGAAAATAAGACCTAGTGCATCTTTGGGAGCAAAAATTAATATAAGACACTGTCTTATTTTCGGGGAAACAGGGTAATATATTGTATGTACATACAGCTGCTCTGAGTTCCCTTTGGGGTGAGAAGGGTGGGATATAAATGTAGTAAATAAATGTAGCAAATGAATAAATAAATAATTTTGGACTTAGGCTCGCCCAAAGTCTGAAATGACTTGAAGATACACAATAACAACAACAACAACAACAACAACAACAATCCTAATTAACTTGACTATCTCATTGGCCAGAAGCAGGCCCACACTTCCTATTGAAATCCTGATAGGTTTATGTTGGTTAAAATTATTTTCATTTTTAAATATTGTATTGCTCTTTCATTGTTATTGTTGTTTTGCACTACAAATAAGTTATGTGCAGTGTGCATAGGAATTTGTTCGGTTTTTTACCCAAATGATAATTCGGCCCCTCAACAGTCTGAAGGATTGTGGACTGGCCCTCTGCTTTAAAAGTTTGGGGACCCCTGATCTAGATGATCTCATAAGATCATAGGCAAGGAAAGGGACCCTCAGAGGCCATCTAGACAATCTCATAAGACTACTAGCTCTGCCCGGCCACGCGTTGCTGTGGCAAAGTGGTGGTGGTATTGGTTAAAAATTGTTGTGTAATTTTTATTTGACGTTATTTGCAATTTTTATTAATTTTATTGTAAGTTATATTTTTATTTATTATATTTTATTATTTTCTTGTATTATTTTTAGTTATTTTCTGTTATTATAGTATTTTATTGTATTAATTTTTAGTGTTTTATTATTTTTTATTGGGTTGCTAGGAGACCAAGTTGGAGGAGCTTAGCCTTCTAACTGGCAGCAATTGGATAAAAGCAATTATTCCTCTCTCTCCAATTAGGACTTTATTTTTCTTTTCTTTTTGTTGTATCAACCTAGAGGCGTGGATGATGGGTTGTATTGTCAAATTTCAAGGTTGGGGGGCCTGTAGTTTTGTTGTTTTGTGGGTCGCCGTGATGCCATCACTCTTTTATATATATACTAGCTGTGCCCGGCCACGCGTTGCTGTGGCGAAGTATGGTGGTATGGGAAATAAAGTATTGAGAAATTAGTGGTAGTTAAGGTAAAGGGTCCCCTGGGCTGAGTGGGTTGCTAGGAGACCAAGTGAGCAGAGCTTAGCCTTCTAACTGGCAGCAATTGGATAAAAACAATTATTCCTCTCCTGCTAATTAGGACTTTTTCTTGTCTTTTTGTTGTATCAACCTAGAGGCATGGATGAGGGGTTGTGCTGTCAATTTTCGAGGTTGTGGGGTGTTTACTTTTGTTGTTTTGTTCACTGCCGTGATGCCATCACTCTTTTATATATATAGATAGGTAAGGAAAGGGACCCCCAAAGGCCATCTAGATAATCTCATAAAACCATAGGTAAGGAAAGTGACTTCCAAAAGCCATCTAGATGGTCTCATAAGTCCGTAGCTAACCAAAGAGATCTTCAAAGACCATCTAGACGATCTCATAAGACCACAGGTAAGCAAAGAGACCTCCAAAGACCAGGTAGACTTAGGTCAACCCTAAGTCTAAAGTTTAGGACAGGGGCCAGGTCAACGACCTTGGAGAGCCCCTGTACTAGACATCTCCCAGAACCAGATTGGTTTAGCAGCATGAGTACTCAAGCTTTCTTCATTCCATTTCTTCTCTCCTCCTCCTCCTCCTGTCCTTGTTTTTTACTCTGTCTTCCAAACCCTAGCTGGAAATCAACACCATAGTTTAGCCATCTCTTCCTTTCCTGCCCTTTTCTTCTTCTTCTGACAGAACCTCACTCTCTCCCTCTCCTCCCGGCCGCTCTTTTCATGTTGTTCCCCATCCCATTGCTAAGCTTCTTGGCTTTATTCCGCCTCAGCAGTGTTGTTTTTAAATGATGGTTTTCATAAAGTACGCCCTGGGAAGCCAAGGGGACCGTGACAAATACTCCAATAAAGAAGGAGCAGAACCTCCCGGGCCGGGGCTTCGGCAAAGAGGTCGGAGGGCCATCCGAAAGCACACCCGAAGGAGCGCTTCTGCGCGGCAAGCCGGGCGCGTTGACTCAAAGACAAGACCAAGGGAACGAGAGAGGGCTCGGGAGCAAATACGAACGGGTTGGCAAGAGGATGTAAGATGTGCTTACCGTTCAAAACCATGGCAGGGATTTCAATGAGCAAAACCATGGTGTGACCATTTCAGAAGTTTCTCTAGACAACTCCCTTCAGGGAGACATTGCATTCACCAAATGTTTGGAAGGAGCAAATCAGTGGGTTTTTTTTTCACAGCGGATCAGCAGTCTTGATTCTTTACTTCTCACAGTAAAATAAGTTCCATTGGCCTGGACCATGAATACAAATTAAAAAAATACAAAGACAAGTATCCACTATTACAGTAATACAGAAATCATGAAACCTAAATTTAGTTCAATACATCAGTATGAAAACAGATACAAATGCATTGGAATCAAACTGTTTGCAGATTCTGATCCACATTTTAAAAACTCAAAAAACAAACAAACACACACAACTGAAAAAAAGGACTACAATCTACCTGATGAAGACTCTTTTGAGTTGAAACTGGTTGTGGTTTTGTGGTCTACTATCCATAATAAAGAAACAAGAACAATCATTATATATAAGAAGAGGACTCAATTTGTGTATGTGGAACAATTAAAGAACATATATTGTTTATGAGAAGAGGAGTAAATTCATCCTTCAAGAGAAAAATATTGTTTCTACTGTGAATGTAACAGTCCTGTGTTTGATTGTTTAACAACGCCTTTTGTATCTGTTTCCATATTGATGTATTGAACTAAATTTAGGTTTCATGATTTCTGTATTAATGTAATAGTGGATACTTGTCTTTGTAGTTCCATTTTCTTTTTTGGTACAAATTAAAAAATGCCAGCCTGACCTGGCAGGAAAGCTGACTTACATTGTGTTGTCAAAGGCTTTCATGGCCAGAATCGCTGAGTTGTTGTGTGTTTTTCGGGCTGTCTGGCCATGTTCCAGAAGCATTCTCTCCTGACGTTTCACCCATATCTATAGCAGGCATCCCAAGGTTGTGTGTTCTGAGATCTACAATACAAAGGTTTTCATGGCCGGAATCGCTGAGTTGTTGTATGTTTTTTGGGCTGTCTGGCCATGTTTTAGAAGCATTCTCTCCTGACGTTTCACCCATAGCTATAGCAGGCATTCCAAGGTTGTGTGGTCTGAGATCTACAATACAAAGGTTTTCATGGCCGGAATCGCTGAGTTGTTGTATGTTTTTTGGGCTGTCTGGCCATGTTTTAGAAGCATTCTCTCCTGACGTTTCACCCATATCTATAGCAGGCATCCCATGGTTGTGTGTTCTGAGATCTACAATACAAAGGTTTTCATGGCCGGAATCGCTGAGTTGTTGTATGTTTTTTGGGCTGTCTGGCCATGTTTTAGAAGCATTCTCTCCTGACGTTTCACCCATAGCTATAGCAGGCATTCCAAGGTTGTGTGGTCTGAGATCTACAATACAAAGGTTTTCATGGCCGGAATCGCTGAGTTGTTGTATGTTTTTTGGGCTGTCTGGCCATGTTTTAGAAGCATTCTCTCCTGACGTTTCACCCATAGCTATAGCAGGCATTCCAAGGTTGTGTGGTCTGAGATCTACAATACAAAGTTTTTCATGGCCGGAATTGCTGAGTTGTATGTTTTTCGGGCTGTCTAGCCATGTTCCAGAAGCATTCTCTCCTGACGTTTCACCCATATCTATAGCAGGCACCCCAAGGTTGTGTGTTCTGAGATCTACAATACGAAGGCTTTCATGGCCGGAATCGCTGAGTTGTTGTATGTTTTTTGGACTGTATGGCTATGTTCCAGAAGCATTCTCTCCTGACGTTTCACCCATATCTATAGCAGGCATCCCAAGGTTGTGTGGTCTAAGATCTACAAAATGAAGGTTTTCATGGCCGGAATTGCTGAGTTGCTGTGAGTTTTCCAGGCTGTCTGACCATGTTCCAGAAGCATTCTCTCCTAAAGTTTGCAGTTGAGTCTGGTTCGTTGTCATAATGACGGCGCTCTAACAAAACGACCCATTTAGTTTCGGATGCCTCAATTCTGCCCATCACCAAGAATAAACATTTGATTTTTCCCCTCTTTGGTATTCCACATGCAAAATAGTGCAGAAATAGAGCAATGTAGCACAAGCTGCCTAGCATCAAATAGTTTATATCAAAAACAGCCTAAATTGGTTAATTTGAAACCTGAAAATGCATTCGTGGTTGAGATGCCATCTAAGACAGGACTCTCCCCAACTTCAAGCTTAATGTGAGTTTGCTCAGCCATGTAGGCAACTACAGAAACGTTACTCCATCCAGGGAGTGTGTCAGTCCTTCTTTCCATCCCGCTCTGTTTTGCCAGCACTAGACCCAAAGGGGATCCATAAAACAGAACAAGTTGGTTTTATCTCTCTCCGAATGGAGATCATAAACCTGTATCAGGTGGCTCTCTGCTCCTCTTCTATTAGCCTTTATTTAATGCTATACAATTTATTTTTACGTGCTGTCCTTCGCACATTATTACAAAACTTTTTGTGTCGTAAACGAAGCACGGAAATAAGCTTCCAGCTCAAGGCTTTGGCACAAAGAGGAACGTAAGGAAATATTTCAAACTTCTGGGGAAAAAAATTATGAAGGGTATTGTAGGTCCACTATACAAGATGTGGAAGAAGAAAGAAAACAAAGTGCAGTTGCCTGGCTGGCTAAAAGTTGAAGGCAGCTCTAGTTTGTAGTGCGGTTTTCTTGTACTGATTTTTTGTCTGCTGTGCTTTGAGGAGTTTCTGATTTTTGACTTCAATCAAAGTAGGTATTATTATTATTATTATTATAACTATTTTTTTCAGATCAGTACTAATTTTGGAATATTTTGTAACAACACGGTTTCCTTGGATGGAATAAGAGCAGGATAATGTATGCAGGACATAATCTTTTCTAGAGAAGGATATAGATGGGCATTATCTTGGAACACAGACTTAAGCATCTTACAGTAGAGTCTCACTTATCCAACATTCTGTATTATCCAACGCAGTCTGCCTTTTAGTAGTCAATGTTTTTGTAGTCAATGTTTTCAATATATCATGATATTTTGGTGCTAAATTTGTAAATAAAGTACAGTAGAGTCTCGCTTATCCAACATAAACGGGCTGGCAGAATGTTGGATAAGCGAATATGTTGGATAATAAGGAGAGAATAAGGAAAAGCCTATTAAACATCAAACATCAAATTAGGTTATGATTTTACAAATTAAGCACCAAAATATCATGTTATACAACAAATTTGACAGAAAAAGTAGTTCAATACGCAGTAATGTTAATGTTATGTAGTAATTACTGTATTTACGAATTTAGCCCCAAAATATCATGATGGATTGAAAACATTGACTACAAAAATGCGTTGGATAATCCAGAACCTTGGATAAGCGAGTGTTGGATAAGTGAGACTCTACTGTAAATACTACATAGCATTACTGCATATCGAACTTACGTAGGGAACAGCAACATGCTTAGTGACCAAACAGTAATGGGATCCCATCTACAATAACGTTATTTTTGAATCTTATTTTGTTATTATTTTCTTTTCTTCTTGGGTTGACGCCATCCTTGCTCCTGTTTTACGTAGGGACCGGCAACATGCTTAGTGACCAAACAGTAATTGGATCCGGGCGGCGCCAAAAGGTTGGCCGGCTAACATTTTGCTTTGAGAGCAGTGACATTTCCGATCCAAGACCGAACAAGCCCGGCCCATCCTTTATTCAAAATAGTGTGAATGATTCATGTCGTGCTCGTGTTAAGTGTGTTGCGTGTGCGCCCGTGTCTGGGGGTGGAGAGGACAAAATGTGTAGGGCAGATACGACAAGCGGGAGTTTAATGAGGTGGAGATTTCGATTTCCCAAAATGGAAAATGCTGTTTCCAGACTCTTTTCGCCTTCAACCCCTTTGCCTCCAGCCCTGTTCAGTACAGCCTGGTTTGCCTTGAGACACTGGCTTGGATCCAGATGGTTAAACTAGTCCAGGCAGCCTCAAACTGCTTTTGAATTGGAGCAGAGATTCAGAACTTTTTCCCTTTGTGGTGTGGAGAGTGTTGACTGTTTGGAAAGTGAAAAATCAAAAGGCTTCTTGGATCCTCTCCAGTCTGCCCTCTATTATCCATACGTTAATTTTTATGGCAGATTCCTGTCTTTTGCTCCGTTTTTCCTTCCAGAAGAAATGGCAAAACGGAAGTTCCCTTGAACCTGGCTCTCTGACAAATCCATGCCTGTATTTCTGGCTCTATCTCTCTCTATCCGGGACGAGCGGCAAAGGGTTTATAGCACTGATTCTGTTCTTGCCAACAGAAATTGCTTCCTACAGCTCAGGGCGAGGAAGGCAGATTGATTTACACCCCAGTGGTTTAAATTGACGAGATTTCCATGAACGGTGGCCGATAACGTCCGGGGACAAGCCCGTATTAATAAACATTGCATGTGGCCGCTTGTGGCTGCGTTTAGAGTGCTTGACCTCTCAAGGTAGATATTGTCTCTCGGACTCTTGATGGAAAGAGGATCAGCCTTTAACTGAATCTGTTTAAAGTCCAGTGCTGTGTAGGCGATACATAATGTGTCTCCCAGTCCCGTGTATTTAGGTTTATTGTGGGGCAACGTAGCAGAAAATCGAAGATTAGGTGTGTGGATAGGGAGGTTCAGCTTAACCTTCTCACTCTGTGCTGCTTGTTTGTTTTGCATCCATTGCACCAGAGTTGGATAATTTGGGACAATTTCCTGTAATGTTATTACAGGGCTGGGCTGTGGTGCAGCTGGTTAGTAGCCAGCTGCAATAAATCACCTCTGACCAAGATCGAAGCCTGGATCAGATTGAGCTCCAGATCGTTAATAGCCCTAGCTCGCTGCTCACCTAAACAGTTGCATCTGTTTAGTAGAAAATTCTAGGTACTGTTTTATACAGGGAGGCTAATTTAACTAATGTACGACACCATAAAAACATCCAGCAGCGTGCGAAAAGAAATGAGGAAGTACTCCATCGAGGACTCGGTGGATGATGAAGCGGCAGCTCCCTCTGTGGCCGGAATCGACAATACCCTCATGAAGCCAGAAGCTGGAAAATGTTAAATTGCCTCTGTGTCTGTCTAATAATGGCATTGAATGTTTGCCATATATATGTGCACTAGCTGTTCCCGGCCATGTGCTGCTGTGGCGAAGTATGGTGGTATGGGAAATAAAGTATTGAGGAATTGCTGGTAGTTAAGGTAAAGGGTAAAGGTGTGGAATCCAGATAATCCAGTGCAAAGCAGATAATATAAGATTATAAATGGGTTATACAGCTGTGTGGAAGGGCCTTGAGTCTACACTGCCATCTAATCCAGTTAAAATATGATAATTTGTATTTTATAGGGAGTGTGGAAGAGGCCTAAGTGAGGCCTAACTCTGCCTGTCCCCTGGGTGAGTGGGTTGCTAGGAGACCAAGTGGGCGGAGCTTAGCCTTCTAACTAGCAGCAATTGGATAAAAACAATTATTCCTCTCCCTCTAATTAGGACTTTATTTTTCTTTTCTTTTTGTTGTATCAACCTAGAGGCGTGGATGGTGGGTTGTGTTGTCAATTTTCGAGGTTGTGGGGTGTTTAGTTTTGTTGTTTTGGCGGTTGCCAGGATTCCATCACTCTTTTATATATATAGATTGTGATCCGCCCTGAGAAGGGCAGAATATATATACTGTAAATAAATAAAATAAATAGATCAGGCATGGGCAAACTTCAGCTCTCTAGGTATTTTGGACTTCAAAACAGTCGATTTCTGACACTACAATTTCTGCGTCTGAATCTCATTCAGCACAGAAAGAGGGTCACGGATTCCGTTTCCAGAGATTATAAATGCATAGGCTTGGACTTAATATGTTTGCCTTCCATCCAGATTTGGGCAGAAAGCGGCTTCTTTACTTATTTATTTTGAAAGGAAATGAATGGTAATTGGATTTTATATATATATATATATATATATATATATATATATATATATATATATATTAAAATCCAGCCTCAATCAGATATTTGCCTTTTGTTAATTGATTTGCATTCATTCCCTCAAAGTACCTTCGCATTTCTGCCCGAGTGGCAAAAACAGAGAGACGGCGCCGGCGGTACCCTTCCTGTGCTCTAAAGATAGTAATTTCAGTGTTCAAACGAAGCTTTGTAAAGATGCATTTGAAGGAAGTTTTCTGAAAATAGTAGTCAGAAGTTAACAACAGCCGGAGTTGGATGCGGCGAGGCGCTGACAAGTCACTCGATTGCCGTTGTCTCCGGCTTCAAATGTACTTTGATGCTGATAAAGGGAAACGGACGGCCGTCCCAGGGAAACATTTGCACAATTGCCTTTGCTGTTTCAGAGAGTTTAGGCGGAGTGTGTAGCGTATTTGGCAGAGAAGCCATTCTTAGATTGCATTTCAATCCGTTTGGTGTTTTTCGCGTCGGACCAGCACTCTGAGCAATCAGCATTCAGACCTCAGTTCAGTCTTGAAAATCCTTCCTTCCCTTCAGGGGAGATTGGGCAAGGCACACTCTCATCCTCAGAAGAAGGCAAAAGCAATTTTTTTCTGCATATATCTCACCACGAAGAGCTTAATATGTTGTCGAAGGCTTTCATGACCAGAATCACTGCGTTGCTGTATGCCCATGTTCCAGAAGCATTCTCTCCTGACGTTTCACAGGTTGTGAGGTCTGTTGGAAACTGGGGTTGATATATCTGTGGAAGAATGTCCAGGGTGGGAGAAAAAACTCTTGTCTGTTTGAGGCAAGTATGAATGTTGCCATTGGCCAGCTTGATTCCCATTGAATAGCCTTGCAAATTCAAAGACTGGCTGCTTGCTGCCTGTGGGGATCCAGCTAATAATAATAATAATAATAATAATAATAATAATAATAATAATAATAATGACAAAGTTCTGGAACACAACATGCCAGACATCACAGTTGTGGAAAAGAAAAAGATTTGGATCATTGTGCAGGTGGTCCCGGTGGTGATGGGCACACTGGGTGCTGTGCCAAAAGATCTCAGCCGGCATTTGGAAACAACAGACATTGACAAAATCACGATCTGCCAACTGCAAAAGGCCACCCGACTGGGATCTGCACGCATCATCCGAAAATACATCACACAGTCCTAAACGCTTGGGAGGTGTTCGACTTGTGATTTTGTGATATAAAATCCAGCATGTCTATCTTGTTTGCTGTGTCATACATTAAAATAATTATTAATAATAATAATAACCTGCTTTGATTGGAGTCAAAAATCAGAAACTCCTCAAAGCACAGCAGACAAAAAACCAGTACAAGAAAATCGCACTACAAACTAGAGCTGACAGCTGGCGCAACAAAACATTGCATGGAAAGTTCCTTGACAAAATTGAAGGAAAAGCTGATAAGGAGAAGACCTGGCTCTGGCTCATGAATGGGACCCTGAAGAAGGAGACAGAAGGCCTGATCCTTGCAGCCCAGGAGCAAGACATCAGGACAAAGGCAATTAAGGCCAAGATCGAAAAATCAGCTGATGACCCAAAATGCAGACTGTGCCAGGAAACCGACAAAACCATTGATGATATCCTCAGCTGCTGTAAGAAAATCGCACAGACAAACTACAAACAGAGGCACAACTATGTGGCCCATTGGAACTTATGCCTCAAGTACTACCTCCCTGCAGTAAAGAACTGGTGGGATCACAAACCTGCAAAAGTATTGGAAAATGAGCACGCAAAGATACTGTGGGACTTCTGAATCCAGACGGACAAAGTTCTGGAACACAACACACCAGACTCGGGGCGGCTTACATGGGGCAGTGGCCCGAACAACATAAAGAAAATTAACAGCAACACAATACAAATCACAATAAAAAAAGATAAAGCAGTAATACAATATGAAACGAGTATTATAACACTTCAAACCAGTCAATTAAAACAACAATACAAGGATAAAAAATTGCATTTAAAACACATAAATGGTAAGGACATAATTTATATTCATTTATTACAGTCAATGACCAGTAAAAGAAAATGTACAAGCATCAGAATAGCGTAGAAACGTATACAATTAGATATTAAGAAACACAGTGAAGAACAAGGTTAAAACACAGTATTGAATATGATAGTTAAAATGGTATAAAACATTTACAGTAGAGTCTCACTTATCCAACATAAATGGGCCGGCAGAATGTTGGATAAGCAAATATGTTGGATAATAAGGAGGCATTAAGGAAAAGCCTATTAAACATCACATTAGGTTATGATTTTACAAATTAAGCACCAAAACATCATGTTATACAACAAATTTGACAGAAAAAGTAGTTCAATACGCAGCAGTTATGTTGTAATTACTGTATTTACGAATTTAGCACCAAAATATCATGATATATTGAAAACATTGACTACAAAAATGCGTTGGATAATCCAGATTGTTGGATAAGCAAGTTTTGGATAAGTGAGACTCTAATGTAATAATAATAATAATAATAATAATAATAATAATAATAATAATAATAAATTTTATTTATACCCCGCCACCATCTCCTTGTGGGGACTCGGGCCGGCTTACATGAGGCAGAGGCCCAAACAACATAAAGACAAAATAAACAGCAACATAATACAAATCACAATAAAAAAAGATAAAACAGTAATAAAATATGAAACAAGAGTATTATAACACTTAAAACCAGTCAATTAAAACAACAATACAAGGATAAAAAATTGCATTTAAAACACATAAATGGTAAGGACATAATTTATATTTATTTACTAGCTGTGCCCGGCCACGCGTTGCTGTGGCGAAATATGGTGGTATGGGAAATAAAGTATTGAGGAATTGGTGGTAGTTAAGGTCAAGGGTAAAGGTGTGGAGTCCAGATAATCCAGTTAAAACAGATAATATAAGATTATATGGGTTATATAGCTGTGTGGAAGGGCCTTGAGTCTACACTGCCATCCCATCCAGTTAAAATCTGATAATCTGTATTTTATAGGCAGTGTGGAAGAGGCCTAAGTGAGGCCTAAGTCTGCCTGTCCCCTGGGTGAGTGGGTTGCTAGGAGACCAAGTGGGCGAAGCTTAGCCTTCTAACTGGCAGCAATTGGATAAGAACAATTATTCCTCTCCCTCTAATTAGAACTTTATTTTTCTTTTCTTTTTGTTGTATCAACCTAGAGGCATGGACGATGTGTTGTGTTGTCAATTTTCGAGGTTGTGGGGTGTTTAGGTTTGTTGTTTTGGCAGTAGCCAGGATTCCATCGCTCTTTTATATATATAGATTACAGTCAATGACCAGTAACAGAAAATGTACAAGCATCAGAATAGCGTAGAAGCGTATACAATTAGATATTAAGAAACACAGTGAAGAACAAGGTTAAAACACAGTATTGAATATGGTAGTTAAAATGGTATAAAACATTTATATGCTAAAATGGCAAATGCTCAAGTAAATATTAAAACCTTCTAAAACTGTGGCAACATCTTGCACCGACAAGCTATCACTGCCGCACAAAAGCTAGCAACTTTGGCAGTAATTTTGGAGTAAATACAGAATAGATTATTTAAAACCATCTGGGGCTGATTAGTTAATGACTGTCTCACTGAAGGCCTGCCGAAACACCTCCCAACAAAGGATTCCCCCAGACAGGAAGCAGCCAATCTTTGAAGCTGCAAGGCCATTCAATTTGCAAGGATGAAATTGCTTTCATTGCTGGGATTTTGTTTGGAATAGTCTTGGTTTAGGGACAATCTGGATGAATACAGAACTTAGTGCAGCTGCCAGTTTTAACCTCCTGATTTGTACCACTGATGACTCAATGATTGAAAGAGGAGAGCCAGGTGGGAAAAAGCTGCAGTGCACAAGAGCAAGCCCAGGAAGGGACTGGAGATATATTTGGCTGAGCTGTTTGTAGATTTACACCAGCCTGTGGCAGGGAGAGTTGCATCCAACTGTGTGGTCACCTCAGGGGAGAATCCATAAAACATGTCCCAAGTGAAAGGAAGAGGAGGATGAGGAAAAGAGTGGGTGGTAAGGATTTATGGCGAGGTTTCTTTTGTTGAGCACACCGTCCCCTGCTTGTAATGGCTTCTGCTGCATAATTGGATTTAGTACACATTTATTAGGTTGCCTCCAAGACAACGTTCCTTGGATGCTTGGAATCTGCCACCTACCAACAGCAGATTACTAGTCGTGTCTTGGTTTTTTAAAAAAAAAATTATATTCTTTACTTATTTCAAGGGCTCTGAAGTCTTCCAGTGCTCCATTGCTCATACACATGCATGTTGTCGCAGTGCAGCCCATGGTTGTGGCTGATACCGATGTTAAGAGGGATGTGGATCATGGGAACTCTGTGTGCCAACATGAGATTTTAAATCCTGAAAATGATCAGCCTGTGTCTCCATCCATTAGTGAAGGTCACATTCCAGAGAAGTGCCGAGATGCTGCAGAAGAGTCTTTCTCTGGGAAAGCAAGCCCAGGTGGAGAGAATAATGAGCTAGTTGATAGGAGACTCAGTTTTCGTAAACTTTGTGCTTCCCAACAGAATCTTCGAAGGTCACAGCACTTGTTACAGAAGAAACCAGTATCAGGAAGCCATGGGAAAAGGCATGATTTTATGTGTATATTAGATAGGTAAAGGTAAAGGTTTCCCCTGACGTTAAGTCCAGTCATGTCTGACTCTGGGGGTTGGTGCTCATCTCCATTTCTAAGCCGAAGAGCCAGCGTTGACCATAGACACCTCCAAGGTCATGTGGCCACTGGCATGACTGCATGGAACGCCATTACCTTCCCACCGGAGCAGTACCTATTGATCTACTCACATTGGCATGTTTTCAAACTGCTAGGTTGGCAGAAACTGGCGCTAACAGCGGGCTCTCACTCCACTCCTGGGGTTTGAACCTGGGACCTTTCGGTGATATCGTAGAGCCCATCTCTCTTCGTTACTTAAGGAAATGGGTGTTTCTTTGCTCAGCCTCCCGTGGCGCAGCGGGTTAAAGCGCTTAGCTGCTGAACATGCCGATCAAAAGGTCGGCGGTTCGAATCCAGGGAGCAGGGTGAGCTCCTGCTGTTAGTTCCAACTTCTGCCAAACTAGCAATTCGAAAACATGCAAATGTGAGTAGATCAATAGGTACTGTTCCGACGGGAAGATAACAGCGCTCCATGTAGTCATGCCAGTGGCCACATGACCTTGGAGGTGTCTATGGACAACGGCGGCTCTTTGGCTTAGAAATGGAGATGAGCACCAACCCCCAGACTCAATGCCAGGGGTAAAACTTTGACCTTGCCTTGCTCACCCTGGAGCTGCCATGTTGGCGAAACAAGCCATTAGGCAGCATTGTCAACCTATGTTTAACTAAAGCCAGTCCTCATAATTAATGGTGGCGTAAATTATGGTTTAATTACTCAGAAAGTACCTTGGATAAAAGATTCATGGTAATTGTTGTGTATCCTCTTGAAGGATTCACAGTGCCGGCAGCAAGCCTTTCCAGCCGTAAAATACCGGTTGAGTGGCAGTCATGTCTCTCTTGGGTTTTCTTTACCAGGAGAAAACCTGAATCTGCTCCTCCGATTTGGATTTTGCCTTTTGTGTTTTATCTTCCTTTAGAGCAGTGGTTCTCAACCGGTGGTTCCCCAGGTGTTTTGGCCTACAACTCCCAGAAATCCCAGTTTGCCAGCTGTTAGGTCAGATTGGAGTAGGAGTTAAGCAGAACTACTTGGTTCTATTGTTCCTTCAGATCAACATGGTTCTTTTGATTCAGCAGTGGCTACTCCATACTGGTGGCACTTTAACAATTTGGAAAGCAGTATAAGATTATCTTAACCTGCAGTTTGAGTCTCCTAGTGACCTATTAAGAGTTCTGCCTTTTAGGTTTGTTTTCTGCTCCCTTGCTGTTTTCCTTAATTCAATCCTTCCCTACCCAATGCTTTTCTGAACACAAGGGGGGGGGAGAAACTACTGTTTGCAACATGCAACAAAACACTTTTCCCTCTCTCTTTCACAGAACTCAAGAAGCAAGTGGAGAGTGCTGAACTGAAAAACCAGCGCTTAAAAGAAGTCTTTTCGACCAAGATCCAGGAGTTCCGCAAGGTTTGCTACAAGCTGACTGGTTATCAGATTGACATGACGACGGAGAACCAGTACCGGCTGACCTCGCTCTATGCGGAGCACCAAGAGGACTGCTTGATCTTTAAGGTAAGTTCAAGTCCTAGCCTTTGTTCCGTCATACATAAACATGCTTTGTGGAATCGCTTTTGTAGTACAGTTAGAAGCAGTTGAGCCTTGAGCCTGTTAGAAGACAGTTGAGCCTTGAGCCTGTTGGAAGACAGTTGAGCCTTGAACCTGTTGGAAGTCAGTTGAGCCTTGAGCCTGTTGGAAGTCAGTTGAGCCTTGAGCCTGTTAGAAGACAATTGAGCCTTGAGTCTGTTGGAAGTCAGTTGAGCCTTAAACCTGTTAGAAGTCAGTTGAGCCTTGAGCCTGTTAGAAGACAATTGAGCCTTGAGTCTGTTGGAAGTCAGTTGAGCCTTGAACCTGTTAGAAGTCAGTTGAGCCTTGAGCCTGTTGGAAGACAGTTGAGCCTTGAGCCTGTTGGAAGTCTGTTGAGCCTTGAGCCTGTTTGAAGTCAGTTGAGCCTTGAGCCTGTTGGAATGTTGAACCTTGAGCCAGTTAGAAGTCAGTTGAGCCTTGAGCCTGTTAGAAGTCAGTTGAGCCTTGAGTCTGTTGGAAGTCTGTTGAGCCTTGAGCCTGTTAGAAGTCAGTTGAGTCTTGAGCCTGTTAGAAGTCAGTTGAGTCTTGAGCCTGTTAGAAGTCAGTTGTGCCTTGAGCCTGTTAGAAGTCAGTTGTGCCTTGAGCCTGTTAGAAGTCTATTGAGCCTTGAGCCTGTTAGTTGAGCCTTGAGCCTGTTAGAAGTCAGTTGAGCCTTGAGTCAGCTTGAGTATAGAAGTCTGTTAGAGTGCAGAAGGCAGTGTTAGTAAAAAAACTATTCAAGTTTGTATTTTCTTTGAAAGTAAACTATTATTAAAGCAATATCATTGTTAAAGGTTATAAGTTTAAGATACAAACTGAAACGCTTTAATGTGGGAACATTTTGCTGCAACAGGCCTAAACCTTTGCTTAACCTGAGTTTCATGAGTATTCACTTCTGTGGAGATTATCGAAAAGCTGCAAATGTTAACAAGGAGATCATTTCACTGTTTTCCTTTTGCAAATAATGCCACGACTCTGAAATCTGGGATCGTATGTTCTGTACTTTATTGAGCTAGCTGGCTGGAGGAGCTTTCAGGTAAATTGGGAACAACTGTCATATATGACTAAGCCCTGAGCTGTCTTTATTTTAAATAATGGTTAATCTGAAAACACCCCCACTCATAGGAAACCTGGCTTCTTTGTCAGCCAATTGTTTGATTTGCAAGCTCAAGTTCACTTACTTAAGGGAATTTATCAAAATTTCTCAAGAATTAATGTCGTTTTCCAGGACAGTTACTCTCATTTTTTGCCAACTGGCCCTTTGTATACATTCATTCATTCTCGATGCTGCAGACAACAAAGGTAGGAGAAGGGAGTGGACATTGCTGGCCGATGTAATAAGCATCTATAATGATATCCTTTGTGATTCAGCTTGGGATACAGATCATTTTGTCCCCGTAGCTTGTTTTCTTGCTTAGCAACACAGCTGTTTTGCCACACTGCAGAGCCAAACCAAGCCATTAGTGGTAATAATCCTCAGTTGAGGGGAAAAAAAGAAAAGTTGATGCCTTTCCAGGTCTGGGTATTCTTTTTATTGTGGTACTAACAATTTCTGCATGTCAGATATTTACATTATGATTTATAACAGTAGCAAAATGACAGTTATGAAGCAGCAATGAAAATAATTTTATGGTTGCGGGTCAGCACAACATGAGGAACTGTATTAAGGGGTTGCGGCATTAGGAAGGTTGAGAACCGCTGCCCTAGACAGAATAGGTCTATGTTGAAAGATACTGGTTGCTTTTGTTGGGAATGGACGAGCCGTTTACTTACCCTCTTTATGAGGTAAATTCCCATTAAAATAGCAGAGTAAAAATATGCAACAGCGGTGAGACTTACTCGCAGTGTGAGTTTCGGAAGGCCTCTTTGTTATCAGGAAGGCAAAGGGATGCAAACTTAGCTTTAAAGTTTAAAAGCATTTATTGATGGATAGAAAAGGGTCGGACCTAACTAGCTAATCTATCCTGTTCTAATACACATAGACGGATTAAAATAACAAAGCTCTAGATAGCTACATCTTGGCTAGTAGAGGACAGAGGTGGTCCTCTCTGGAACAAAGAAGGAAGCTGGAATGGCGACCAAGCCTCATGGGTCTGTTCTTCTCTAGGACCATAAACATGCCAAAGGCCAAATTGGGGAAGTTACGTCAAAGCCCTGGGAGAGATCACATTTCTAGATACATCAAAGGGTGGGTTGACCTAAATAGGACGGGAAGCAGGAAACAGTGGTGAATCCTATCTAGACATGCTTTGGAAACGGGGAAAGGATTCCCTCAATCTAACTCTATCTACTGCCAACTGATTTATTAATGAATTTCACATGCCTTTGTAGTCTGTTCCTTAACTTGTTGGCATTCACAAGTGATTCTCTATCAGAATTAGTAATATTAATATTAGGTTTGTCATTGGAAGAATTGTACTTGCCTTGTGACCCTCTTGTAATTGCCTGAATATGGTTCTGTCCTTACAAATAACAGATAATAATATCTATAGTGAATCATTTGTTTCTTTGAAAGAACAAATATATTGATAGTACTTGGTTTATAATTTTCAGGGACTAGGAACCCTATGAAATTCACGGGGTCACCATAGATTAACAGGGAACTGGAAAGCACATATTATCCACATGGACAGAAATAAAAACAAAATTGTCTGGAACTTTTGGCTAAGAAAAGCTATGTATTCTTATGTATATAATGTGATCCGCCCTGAGTCCCCTTCGGGGTGAGAAGGGCGGAATATAAATACTATAAATAAATCAATAAATAAATAATCATCTATCTGACTACATTTAGACTTGAGTAGTCCAGGATGATTCCCAACAGCTTTCTGGAACCTTTTCCAGTACATAGGCAGCGTTGGCACATCTCTTTATTTTATGCCGCTGTGTTTCCTTTCTCTACATTAAATCCAGCTTAGTTCTCATCTAAACACCCCACCAGGATTTCAGATGGAGATGATTTTGTGGAAGGTCATTTATTACAATTATCGGCCTTTTGACAGATGTAGTCTATTACTGCTGCTGGTTCATTAAAGGTCTTAGTTGGTTATACATATTTCTTTCATTTATGTGAGTGACGGTAATGTGCAAGCAGCTCAATGATGTATATGGAGAGGCTGCGCTTATTTAGTTTCCTGCGCCAATCTTGCATCTAATGTTTTTCATGCCCTTAGCCGGCGGGAGGAAGGAATGTCCTCGTAATCCATCTCGGATGGCTTCTCTGTTCGAAGGACCTGTGGCTAAATAAGAAGGGGCTCTTAAAATATTATTTCCTCCACCGTGCCCTCTTGAACCACTCGGGCGCTTAAGATTACAGATGAGAGATTGGCCGTATCATCTCGGACTCCAGGGCAAGGATGACACTTCTCAATATCCGCCCGTGTGCCCTCTCTCCGAAATACCTTCCAGGAAATAGGAAAATAATAAATTAGGGAAGGAAGGGGAGAGTTTTAGCCCATCATTACCAAGTGCTGCTTCTTGTCTGTTGTCAGGAACATCTTTAGAATAATGGCGTATTCAGCATGTCTTTCTTTGGCAGCTGTATTTGATGGTTTCTGTAAACTTACCTCTAATGAGAACTGGAAAGGTGTTTTGGATTTGTTTACCTCTTAATCTTTAACCAGTAAGATCAATAGTTCCTTTTAATTTACTAAATAAATGGCTCCCTGATTAATTGGGCAACTGTTTTATTTTTAGGTAAATGCTACCACTTGTAGCAATTTCAAATTCTCATTTTTCAGACTCATTTTTCAGTATTTCTCAACCTGGGTGTCGGGACCCTGGAGGGTTGCGAGCGGGGTTTCAGAGGGGTTGCCAAAGACCATCAGAAAACACATACAGTAGAGGCTCATTTATCCAACATTCTGGATTATCCAACGCATTTTTGTAGTCAATGTTTTCAATACATCATGATATTTTGGTGCTAAATTTGTAAATACAGTAATTACAGTAGAGTCTCATTTATCCAACACTCACTTATCCAACATTCTGGATTATCCAACGCATTTTTGTAGTCAATGTTTTCAATACATCATGATATTTTGGTGCTAAATTCGTAAATACAGTAATTACAGTAGTTTCTCATTTATCCAACACTCACTTATCCAACATTCTGGATTATCCAACGCATTTTTGTAGTCAGTGTTTTCAATACATCATGATATTTTGGTGCTAAATTCGTAAATACAGTAATTACTACATAGCATTACTGTGTATTGAACTACTACTTCTGTCAAATTTGTTTTATAACATGATGTTTTGGTGCTTAATTTGTAAAATCATAACCTCATTTGATGTTTAATAGGCTTTTCCTTAATGCCTCCTTATTATCCAACATATTCACTTATCCAACATTCTGCTGGCCCGTTTATGTTGGATAAGTGAGACTCTACTGTAGTTCTGAAGTTCTTAGGAACCGAAATCATTCCAGTATTTTCTGTTGGTCAGGGAAGTTCTGTGTGGAACATTTGGCCCAATTCTATCATCGGTGGGGATTGTAACTACAGCAACTACAACTCCCAAATGTCAAGGTCTATTTTCCCCAAACTCCACCGGTGTTCACATTTGGACATAGTGAGTATTTGTGCCAAGTTTGGTCCAGATCCATCATTGTTTGAGTCCACGGTGCTCTTTGGATGTACGTGAACTACAACTCCCAAACTTAAGTTCAATGCCCACCAAACCCTTCCAGTGTTTCCTGTTGGTCATGGAAGTTCTGTGTGCCAAGTTTGGTTCAATTCCACTGTTCGTGGAGTTGTGACCTACTTTGATTGTAGGTTAACTATAAATCCCAGCAACTACAACTCCCAAATGACAAAATCAATCCCTTCCCAACCCCACCAGTATTTAAGTTTGGGCGTATTTGGTATTTGTGCCAAATATAGTCCAGTGAATAAAAATACATCCTGCATATGAGATATTTACATTGTGATACATAACAGTAGCAACATTTCAGTTACGAAGTAGCAACGAAAATAATGTTATGGTTGGGGGTCACCACAACATGAGCAACCGTATTAAGGCGTCGTGACATTAGGAAGGTTGAGAACCACTGCTCTAGCTTCTTTAGGTTGCTGCTATGAGTTAGAATAATAAAATTGGAAGGGATCTCAGGGGCCATCCAGTCCAATCCCCTGCCATGTAGGAAAAGCATAATCAAAGTACTCTGGACAGATGGCCATCCAACCTCTGTTTAGAAGCCTCCAAAGGAGCTTCCACCAGACTCTGAGGCAGAGAGTTGAACCCATTGCTCCTAGTCTCCAGGGCACCAGAAAACAAGCCTGTTCCTTCTTCCTTATGACATCCTTTCAGATATCATGTCTTCTCTCACCTTTCTCTTCTGAAGTTGAACAGACCCAGTTCTTTCAGTAGCTCCATGGGATCCATGGTCTCCAGACCTTTTGCTCTCTTCTGGACATGCTCCAGCTTAGCGTCAAATGCTCTGGAACATGTCCATACAGCCCAAAAGACTCACAGCAACCCAGTCTGGAACTACTTGCAGAGGCGTAGAGATAGTCTATTTACAGAGGTCTAGAGCTGGTATGTAAAACGGGAACCAAAAGTTAAAATCCAACGAACTGGGAACAGACATTTAGGCAATATCCTTGCAACAGAGTCCCAAGTTCCTGATCCGTTCTGAGGTTGGTGGGCTGGGATTTGTTGGATTATGGTTGTATGTGTATGAAATGTAAATCAAGTGTTTCTGCTGTTTTGCAAGAGTGTGTGTTTCAGTAATGAAACAGTTAACAGCAGGCTAGTTTTGACTGACAGCCTGTTGTGACTGCTGTTGACCTATCAGGCATGATTTCCGGCCTTGGAGGTCAGAACTTCCTGCAGACTGAGGAATGTGTTTTCTTATCTCTGTGTGTGTTGAGCTGTGCTTGCCGAGGCGAGAGGCAAAAGAAGAATGCCAGCTCAGAGCGATGGCTTTTGTAAATATGTATTATAGATATAGAAATAAATGTTTGGACTTCAGACTACGGATGTGTTTGAGTCTGACATTGAAGAGGAATTGGTGTGGCAGACGATTGCAACCAATTCATCAGGGTGCTGGAGAAGATGATCGATGGAGCTTGAAGAAACCCACCCAGACCCCCACGCTGACAGGATTGCCCCTTAGTATCAACTGTCACTTGGGTAGGCTAGTGCTTTATCTTAAGGGCAACTTGGGCAACCAACATGCATCTTTCTGGGCTTGCATTTGAATCATACACCCAATGGGTTCCCATTTGAAGACCTGTACCTGATTGCCATACACAAGCTATAACTCACTTCAACCATTTCTGGAACTCATTGGTTCTTTTACACTTTCGTTCCTCCCTGTAAAAAAAAAAAAATCCTTCCCAAACGGATCTTTTCTCTTTCTTCCTTTTCTTTCCGAGCTCGTGTAGTTACCTGCTTTTTATCTGATTGTGATTCATTGAGAAACAAGCCTAAGCGAGAGAGGGATATTTTTAGAATCGCAAGGGTTGTTGTGTGGGAAGGAGACACCTGACTTGCAATGTGTCTGGCAAAGCTTCTGCAAAAATAAAATCTTTATTACTGTCCGGCCCGAATAGTTCCCGGTGCAATAAAACCCATCGCATTTCCCCTCCTGTGAGGCCTGTGAAATTGTATCCAGAGCACATCCCAAGATTTGATTTAAACAAACGGAAGGGCTTGGAGTCGGAAGACACAAGGGTGTGGAATAAAAATTTAATCTGCATCCCTGATCCTAACTCCTTCTGAGGGCTGGAGAACCAGTATGAACCAGTCGTATTGAAACAGAATGGAATTAACGGAGCAGGCAAACCTCTGTGAGGCATTGACACATATTAATAATATGCATTAACGTGCCTATTTATTGTGCAAGCCTGAAGGGGCCAGCTCGCGACGATAAAGCCACATTGGGTAGCGACAGAAGCCGAGGCTCATTTCTTTGTCTGTTATATAGTTCATTTGGCATCCCTGGTGATGCATATAAATGAAGCGTTCTTATCGCTTGGCCCATAACTCCTCGTTTCTTTCTATGATCTTAAATCTGTTTGTAGCTCAGGGGGCTCCGGCAAATCTCTCCGCTTTCAATTCATGGCCCAAGCTGACCCTGCGTTTCCAGTCGTCTCCGATGGTGATATGTAGACTCTCTCCCCGGCTACCCAGCTACCCATCATTCAAAACCGGTCCCCAAAAAGCTGCATTATCTCATAGCAATGTGGGAGGTTTCTGTAAACAGATACAAATCATTAGTCCATCTGACCGAGCAGTAGATAGAGCTCCAGGCTTTTAGATAGCAGCAGCCTTTCATTGAAAGGCTGATTGAATCTGCGTTGTCGAAGGCTTTCATGGCCGGAATCACTGGGTTGTTGTGAGTTTTCCGAGCTCAACCCCTGAGGATGCCTGCCATAGATGTGGGCGAAACGTCAGGAGATAATGCTTCTGGAACATGGTGAGACAGCCCAGTAAACATACAACAACTCTGTGGTCCTGGCCATGAAAGCCTTCGATAACACAGCCGGTAGGAAGTTTCTAATATACTTCGCAATCTCTGAGGACTCATGCCAGAGATGTGGGCGAAACGTCAGGAGAGAATGCTTCTGCAACATGGCAAGGTTTTCTCCTGTCATTAAGTCATGTCTTACTGCTGACCGAAAGTTTGGTGGTTCGAATCCTAGGAGTAGAGTGAGCTCCCATTGTTAGTCCCAGCTTCTGCCAACCTAGCATTTCGAAAACATGCAAATGTGAGTAGGTCAATAGGTACTGCTCCAGCGAGAAGGTAACAGCACTTCGTAAAGTCATGCGGACCACGTAACCTTGGAGTTGTCTACAGACAATGCCGGCTTAGAGATAGGAGCCCATGATGATGCAGTGGGTTAAAGCCTTCTGACTTGAAGGTTGGGTTGCTGACCTGAAGGCTGCCAGGTTCGAATCCAACCCAGGGAGAGCACTGATGAGCTCCCTCTATCAGCTCCAGCTCCATGCGGGGACATGAGAGAAGCCTCCCACAAGGATGGTAAAAACATTAAAGGTAAAGGTTTCCCCTGATGTTAAGCCCAGTTGTGACCACCTCTGGGGGTTGGTGCTCATCTCCATTTCTAAGCCGAAGAGCTGGCATTGTCCATAGACACCTCCAAGGTCATGTGGCCATAGGCATGACTGCATGGAGCGCCATTACCTTCCTGCCGGAGTGGTACCTATTGATCTACTCACATTTGCATGTTTTCGAACTGCTAGGTTGGAAGGAGCTGGGACTAACAGTGGGCACTCACTCCGCTCCACTCATTTTACCCAGATTTTACCCAACATTTTATCTTTTGTCGAACACAAGTCAAACACTTCCCAAGTGTCTAGGACTGTGTGATGTATTTTCGGATGATGCGTGCAGATCCCAGCAGGGTGGCCTTTTGCAGTTGGCAGATCGTAATTTTGTCAATGTCGATTTCCAAATGCCGGCTGAGATCTTTTGGCACGGCACCCAGTGTGCCCATCACCACCGGGACCACCTGCACTGATTTTTGCCAGAGTCTTTGAAGTTCCATCTTGAGGTCCTGATAGCGGCTGAGTTTTTCCTGTTGTTTTTCATCAATGCGACTGTCACCTGGGATGGCAACATCAATGATCCAAACCTTTTTCTTTTCCACAACTGTGATGTCTGGTGTGTTGTGTTCCAGAACTTTGTCAGTCTGGATTCGGAAGTCCCACAGTATCTTTGTGTGCTCATTTTCCAATACTTTTGCAGGTTTGTGATCCCACCAGTTCTTTGCTGCTGGCAGGTGGTACTTGAGACATAAGTTCCAATGAATCATTTGGGCCACGTAGTTGTGCCTCTGTTTGTAGTCTGTCTGTGCAATTTTCTTACAGCAGCTGAAGAGATGATCAATGGTTTCGTCGGTTTCCTTGCACAGTCTGCATTTTGGGTCAACAGCTGATTTTTTGCTCTTGGCCTGAATTGCCTTTGTTCTGATGTCTTGCTACTGGGCTGCAAGGATCAGGCCTTCTGTCTCCTTCTTCAGGGTCCCATTCGTAAGCCAGAGCCAGGTCTTCTTCTTATCAGCTTTTCCTTCAATTTTGTCAAGGAACTTTCCAATCAATGTTTTGTTGTGCCAGCTGTCAGCTCTAGTTTGTAGTGCAGTTTTCTTGTACTGGTTTTTTGTCTGTTGTGTTTTGAGGAGTTTCTGATTTTTGACTTCAATCAAAGCAGGTTCTTCACATTGCTTTACATATTCTGCCAGGGCATGCTCTTCTTCTTTGACTGCTTGTTTGGCTTGTAAGAGTCCTCTGCCCCCTGATCTTCTAGGCAGATATAGCCGGTCAACATCACTGCGAGGGTGCAGTGAATGATGAATGGTCATGAGTTTTCTTGTTTTTCTGTCCAAATTGTCCAGTTCCGCCTGTGTCCAGTTTATAATGCCAGCAGTATATCTTATGACAGGTATGGCCCAGGTGTTTATGGCCTTGATGGTGTTGCCTCCATTGAGCTTGCTTTTGAGAATTTTTCTGACCCTTTGTGTGTATTCTTTACTGACCACAGTTTTCACATGTTCATGCTTGATGTTGTCCAGCTGTAATATGCCCAGATATTTATAGGCCTCTGGCTGGTGACACTTTATTGTTTGGCCATTAGGCATATTTATGCCATCATTTTCAATGATTTTTCCCTTCTTCAATGCCACTGTCAAACATTTGTCCAAACCAAACTCCATGTTGATATCAGTGCTAAAAATTCAGACAGTGTTGGTCAGAGACTGGATTTCAGTTTCCGTTTTCCCATACAGCTTCAGGTCATCCATGTACATCAAGTGTGAAATTTTGTGAGAATTCTTAGATGTTTGATAGCCGAGATTTGTTTTTTGTAAGATTGTTGACAGAGGGATCATGGCAATAATGAAAAGCAGAGGGGACAATGAATCTCCCTGGAAAATTCCTCTCCTGATGTTGACAAGTCCATAGCTTTCATTTCCAACAAACAGTTCAGTTTTCCAGTGCTCCATCATGTTTTCAATGAAGGTGCCAACGTTTTTACTAATCCCGATGGCGTCCAGTTATTATTATTATTATTATTATTATTATTATTATTATTATTATTATTTGAACCTGGTACCATTCAGTGTGCAAGTTCAGCAGCTCAGCGCTTTAACACACTGAGCCACCGGAGGCTCTATCGTTACAGTCTACTAATCTGGGTTATACTTCAATTACGGATCCACCTAACTAGACTTCATGTCAGAGGAAAACCTTTACCTTATAATGTCTCCTCTCAACCTTCTTTCCACCAAGTTCAGCATCCCCAGCTTCCTCTGCCACTCTTTGTAGGGGTTTGGTCATTTCGGTGGCCCTTCTCTGGACACGTTTCAGAAAAAGGCAACCAAACTGTGTGGCACCAGGATCTGGCCGAGAAAGAGCATGTTGCGCCTTCATGCTGCTCATTGCCGCTTGCTCCCCACTCCCCGCAAAATGCGCCTGATCCCCCGCCGCTCTTTGCGCCTCCGGCCCCGCTTGTGACGGAGCGTTGCCGTCCTTTGCTCAGCTGCCGTCCCGCACCCCTGCACACACAATCAGAAATTCACAATGGAGCTCATCGGTGGAGCCGGCCAGGCAGAGCGAGATTGATTAGAGATTGCGGGCCTCTATTAAGTCCTCATTCTTGTTAATTACACGTTATTTTCTTTTTTTTCATAAATTTTGTTTTCAATTTTCGTGCGCCGCCGTTTCCAAGGCTTTAGTTTCGGCTCAGCTGCGGGAGGCGCATGCCATTTGTGAGCGAGCGTAATGTCTTTCTGCCAAATGAGCTGCATCAGATTTTGCAGGAAAGGTCAACAAACACTCTATGTGTGTGTGTGTCTCTGTGTGTTTTATATAATCTGCCACTCCAAAAAGGAGATCTGGCTTGCCAACCATCTCTTGCGTAGGAGGCAGGTCTAAGCCCTTTATCTTGAACCCTGTCCAATCTCGCATCCCTTCATTTCCATTGCCGATGCGCATCTTATACAGTTTACATCTTTCCCCCCTTTTGCTAAACAATTTCCTTACCTCCTGGTGGAATCTTAAGTGGATTTTTTTTACTCTTTTTAAATTAGTCTGATCTCCTAAAGAATAGCTTAATCTAAAAGAAACCCAACTGGAAGATAATCCTTTTATCACATAGCCCCAGCGGAATAAGAACTGAATGGAGATCGCCGCTCCTCTCGTTGCTTCTCTCGGTATCGACAGGCGTTTTGCCATTTTTAAGGCCCACTTACGTCTTTTGAAGCCTTTGAAATGTTAAGTTTTCGGCAAGTTGGACAAAAGGGATGGGGTGCGTGTTATGGGGATTTGGAACAGAAGCAAATGCTTTTTAAAAATCAGAAATAAATAATTGTTTGCTGGGGGAAGGGTCTGGTGGATGGGTTGTCTGGGGTATTCCATAATTCATTGAGCTCCAGCAGAAAAAGTGTTAGAGTTTGTAATGATGTTCTCAAGTTTGTACATACAGTAGAGTCTCACTTATCCAAGCTAAACGGGCCAGTAGAACCTTGGATAAGCGAATATCTTTGTGACAGCGCGAGTGGCACCATCTATATGTGGATCTGTAAGTTGCAAGATTTGAATTGTTGTATCATGCCCGATTTTGCCTTTTTACCCTGTAAATGTTGTTGGATTGATTGGTTATTTATAGCTGTCAATCAGTGTTGTTTGCACCAGTTATATTGCTCCCTCAGCTCAAGTGTTTGACTCCACCTCTTCCTGGAGTAGGACAGTTTTTCCTTTTTCATTCCACCATCAAGCTTTCTACCAGATGGACGTGTGAGAGAGACTTGGCTCTAAAAGCCCTTGATTAAGTTACCTCTCAGCACCAATTCTGAAGTTCTTACCCTTGAGACTTATTGCTTCATGTTCAGGGCCAACCTGAACGACGTTGAGGAGTCTCAAGCGCCTTCAAATCAGTTCTTTGGCATCAGACTGTGTCTTCAAACATAGGCCATTTGGACTGAGGCTGAGGATTGCTCCGGCATTCACAGCCATTGAGAAAGAGGGACCTGGAAAAGCTTCTCAGCTGCAGAGCTCCTTGGACTTAAGACAACCAAAGACTGTAATGTATACTTTCCTTTACCCCTTTGAAACTTCCAGCTTATTGGGATAACCTTTTGTGAACAATAAAACCAGTTTTGAGTTATCTACAGTCTTTTGGTCCTTGGGAGTTCCAGTTTCCCTAAAGGAGGGCAAGAAGCAATCCCCTGGGAAAGATCTCACATCCATGCCTCTTTCGCTAAGAGTTATAGCCCCAGGCGCGACGGCACAATCTTGGATAATAAGGAGGCATTAAGGAAAAGCCTATTAAACATCAAATTAGGTTATGATTTTACAAATTAAGCACCAAAGCATCATGTTATACAACAAATTTGACAGAAAAAGTAGTTCAATATGCAGTAAAGTTACGTTGTAATTACTGTATTTACAAATTTAGCACCAAAATATCACGATATATTGAAAACATTGACTACAAAATGCCTTGGATAAGCGAGTTTGGATAAGTGAGACTCTACTGTACATGCATCGTGTTACTCTGGGTTTGAATTTTCTTGCAGATGGTTAAAGTTGAAGAGACTGAGGAGCCCAGATTTGAGCCCTTTGGGTATGCATACCTTTTCAGTGTGTGGACATTCACAATGAGTGTTGTCGAACAGACTTTCTAAGTGTTGTCGAAGGCTTTCATGGCTGGAATCGCAGGGTTGTTGTGTGTTTTCCGGGCTGTATGTCTGCTGCCTTTTCTGCAAGCTCCATCCGTCGGAGCCGGCAATGGGAATGGCTATTTTCCTGGCTGGTGCCAAGGTCATTGTTGTCGCGTGCCACCTCGACCAAAAGCCAGGCCTCTCGTGTTGCCCAGCATCTGTCTCTCTTTCTCTCTCATCTCTGCCATCATCATAATTAACCTAATTATAATCCTGCTGTGGCTTTGCCCAGGCCTGGGCTTTTGTTCCCCCTTTTATCTCTTTTTCCACCCTCATTAAAATACCATTATTGAATTTAAATAGACGACGGTGGAGAAAAGGGGACCATTTTGATGGAAGGTGGCTGCGGATGGCTCTTATGCTCTTTCTCAGGAAGGTGTCAACAATGATATATGCTTTGGGGGAAATGTTAAGATAGGATCGTTCTATACAAGGCATGGGCAAACTTCAGCCGTCCAGGTGTTTTGGACTTTAACTCCCACAATTCCTATCAATATTTTAAAAACTCCAAAATCAGAGAATAAGGAGCAACACTCTGAAAACAGAATAATCCCAGGCATGAATCAATCAAGGGCAGCTAACGACTCTGAACAAAGGATTTCCCCAGGCCAGGACATGAAGCTTGCAAGGCCATTTAATGCTAATCAAGGTGATTAATTACAACATTCACACTGGCCTCCAACAGACAAGAGTTATTTCTCCCACTCAGGGTCTGCCGCAGATATATAAATCTTCCTTGTTTAGTTCCTCCATATACCTCTCAACCTCTGAGGATGCCTGCCATGGATGTGGGTGAAACATCAGGAGAGAATGCTTCTGGAACATGGCGAGACAGCCTGGAAAACATACAACAACTCTGTGGCCCTGGCCATGAAAGCCTTCAATAACACAGCCGGTAGGAAGTTTCTGATATACTTCACAACCTCTGAGGACTCATGCCACAGATGTGGGCGAAACGTCAGGAGAGAATGCTTCTGGAACATGACGAGACAGCTTGGAAAACATACAACAACTCTGTGGTCCTGGCCATGAAAGCCTTCGATAACACAGCCGGTAGGAAGTTTCCAATATACTTCACAACCTCTGAGGACGCATGCCACAGATGTGGGCGAAACGTCAGGAGAGAATGCTTCTGGAATATGGCGAGACAGCCTGGAAAACTCACAATGACTGAAATTTTTTTGCAGTTTGATAAAATTTTCCCGTGTTGTCATTATAGAACCAATTAGGAAATGATATTTTTAACATCGGGACAAAAATAGTGTAATCTGCTGTTTGTTGAAGGATGGAGCAATGATGGAGTAACAATGGAGTAGCAATGATGGAGCAGTCAAACCAATTGAGCAATTCTGTGTTTGTGGGAGCAGGATATTAGGACAGTTTGCAGAAACCCAGGATCTTTTCCCCAAAGCCTTTGATGCTGCCACTTTGAATGGCTCTCCATATGAAGCTAGAAAAGCTGTTGCTTGGCCTCCCCGGTGGCTTCCTCATGAAAACGAGTGCTATTAATGCACGCTTTCCCTCTCTTATCATACTGCTTGTTCTCCTTTGATTTCAAGTATCATCTCTTTATTACGAACCAGCAAATATTGTAGATGCTTGGAAGCACATCAGAGGCCTTGTTTGTATGCGCTTGTGTGTCCTGCATGCTCAAGTTCCCCGCTTCTCCCGAACAGGGCGGAAGAGGGATGGGCTTCGTCAGTCGCAATGCACTGCAGATCCATGTATAATGTTCCATATCATTGCGGAGTGCGGATTTACAAATCCTCATATCTTTGATGAAAAGCTGCGTGTGTATTGTGTTTGCACAAAAAGTTGATTTGGAGGAAGAGAAAAAAAAATCATCACAATTTGGCACCACTTGCTCAAATAAAGATTTTACTGTGTTGTTGAAGGCTTTCATGACCAGAATCACTGGGTTGCTGTGAGTTTTCTGGGCTGTATGGCCATGTTCCAGAAGCATTCCCTCCTGACTTTTCACCCACAACCTCTGAGGATGCCTGCCATAGATATGGGCGAAACGTCAAACGTTCCAGAATGCGTTGTCGAAGGCTTTCATGGCTGGGATCACAGGGTTGTTGTATGTTTTCTGGGCTGTCTAGCCATGTTCTATTATTATTATTATTATTATTATTATTATTATTATTAATATTATTTACAACATTTATACTCCGCCCTTCTCACCCAAGGGGACTCAGGGTGGCTTACAAAAATTGGCAAAATTTAATGCCCAAAATGCAATCATAAAAACAAAACAATATAAACAGATCCATTAATAACATTGTTAAAACACATTATAAAAACCTTAAAACGTATATATAATTAATTCCAGAAGTATTCTCTCCTGACGTTTCGCCCACATTCGTGGCAGGCATCCTCAGAGGTTGTGAGGTATATGAAGAAACTAAGCAAGGAAGGTTTATATATCTCTGTGGAAAGTCCAGGGTGAGAGAAAAACTCTTTGTCAGTTGGAGGCCGGTGTGAATGTTGTAGTGAATCACCTTGATTAGCATTGAATAGCTTCATCTCCTGGCTTTTCCTGCCTGGGGGCATCCTGAATTCCAGACATAGGAACCAAGGACAGTTAACAACTCTGAAAAGCCAGGAGATGAAGCTATTCAATACTAACCAAGGTGATTAACTACAACATTCACACTGGCCTCCAACTGACAAAGAGTTCTTCTCTCACCCTGGACTTTCCATATATACCTTCCTTGCTTAGTTTCTCTATATACCTCACAACCTCTGAGGATGCCTGCCATAAATGTGGGCAAAACGTCAGGAGAGAATACTGCTAGAACATGGCCAGACACCCCGGAAAATATACAACAACCCTGTTCCAGAATGCTTCTGGAACATGGCCATACATCCCGGAAAACTCACAGCAGCCCAAATATTTTACTGACGGGTGGGTTTTGTGTTGCTGTCTTTTCTCGTTCTGCTTTTTTTATAAGGAGTGATAATAAACCACACAGGGGGACCTTTTGGTTAAGAAGAACAGTATGAAAAGCTGTTTCACTGACAAAAAAAAGACTGAAATAAATACAAGGAAACAATTCATGTTGAGCAAAGAGTGCAAAGTTGTGTAAATTGTATAAAACGAAGCCAAAGTCCCAGAAACGAGGATACATCCAGGCTACAAGATAATACAGGGAAGCAGACTTGGTTCTTGATTCAAGCGAGGAAATTGCTTTGACAAAGGTTTCCTCTCAGAAGACTGTTTTAATAGCATGACATGAAGGCATTTCTTCGCCCCTTTACCTCCCTCTTATTTGCTATTCTGAGACTTCTGCGCAACCCTCGAAATTCCAAACAATTAGCCATAGGGCTCGTTAGGGTTATCAGGCTGAGGCTGGAAGCTGCTCTCCCTTTCTGCTTCTTGCACCTGAAAACCATCATCAGTAACAACGTCATTTCTTCCTATGGGAAAGCCTCCCTGCTCCTCATCTCCCACAGCAGGAACACTCTGCACCTGAATCCCATCACTCCCATCAGAGTCTTCTTGAAACTCATCCTGAACCTGAATCCCATCATCTTGAAACTGCATCCCAGAATCCTCATCAGAGTCACACAAAGGCTGAGTCACAACACCAACCAGTCCATCCTCTAGGAAATAATGCCTGACTGCTCACTAAACAGAAGGATATTAGAGGCAAAGATGAAGGACTTTGGCCACGTAATGTGAAGATGGGAAAGCTTGGAGAAGCTGCCCACCTTTAGCTCAAGCAATTAATTTCCACATGAAGAAATTAATATCCCTATAGGCTTATATCCCTATAGGCTTCACTCAAAACATGCTGCTAAGAAATTGGGAAGTTGTTACCACCTATCCGGTTATGTTTCTGGGACCTCGTCCTGCAGTCTTTACTGAAGTTGACTTTGAAGAGATTCCCATTTGAGGAGAAGCTTTGTTCCCTTTTTTTAGACTGAGGATTTGTGCAACATTGAGGCCTCCTGTTTTGTTTTATCCTTGGACGGGTACATTTTTGTGGCCCATTAAATGTTTACTGCTCCTAGCACGATCTCCGCTGTGCTCCAGTCTGTGGACGCAGGTTTGCACAATCAACGTCTCTTTAATGGAGCAATCATTGAAAGCCCGCACTGGACCGATGAAGCATGAGAGATCTGTCTACCTGCCCTCCCTCTGGACGAGGCAGACAGCCCTTGTCATTTCCTCGGACAAGAGAGAAGAAAATACTTCCATCACATTTCAGTGGGAAAGGGAGACGAGGTGCTCTTGCCTTTTTCTTTTTGGCAGGCAAGTCGGTGAACCCCAACGACACGCGTCTTTGCTGAAATCCATTACGGTGATGATAGTTTGATGCTGGAAAAGAGGAAAAACTTGATGAGAGGGCTACTTTGTGTTGGGGAAAGATGGATGGAATGGAAGCCGGGTAATAGGCTTTGATGGGTTTGCAATTTCCGCAGACGCAATGAGCAGAACCTCCCCAAACAGCCTCCTTTCAGCCTTTTCCTATCTATTTATGTATCTTATTTTTCCTGACTCTGCAAAAAACCAGAAGACTACAAGTGTCATATCCCAGCCACCTTTGGCTTCTGAACCCGATTCAGAAATGAACTTTGACCAGGATGAAGTTTATTCTGACTTTTTACCTAGTCCACAGAGCTCCTTCCAATTACAGCTCCTGGCTGTTGATAGCTCAGATGATTCCTTAATTGGGAGAGAAAATGGAAATATTACTCCCATGGTTGAACCAGATGTTCTTAGTTCCCCAGAGAATGTGTCCTTCAACAGAAGGGAGTTTCTGCATCACCAGAGATCTGAGAAACAAGGACTCCGCAGGAGTAACCACTTGGCATCTTGAGGGGATAATGGATAGAAGATTTTCCCTTGGGAACTTTTAAGGAGTTAGGCTTTCCTTGTTTGGGATCAGATCTAAGTTCCATAAAAGTGTTTTGCACTGTGAACACTTTGTGGTGTCAACGTTGCTATTTCCTGAGAAAGGTTCACCGACTCTAGCTCCTGTTTCTTCCAAGCCAAGTTTCCTGATCCTGGTGGCCAAGCCAAGCCGCAACTCCCGAGTAGACTCGGAGTAAGTCTACTTCCTTGCCTTGTTCCTGAATTAAGTTTGGCCTCGGCTTCGTCTCGTTCCTGCCTTGATATCAAAGACTTCCTAGTGACTTTGGACTTTGTTTTTAAGTCTTGCTTCTTTGTTGTTCCCCGCTCAAGAACTTTCCAACAGTTTTGAGCGTGTTTCAGGTTCTGGACTTTGGACAATAATATTGGACATTTCCCTTTAACTCTTTGGACTAATTCATACCTTTTCATAAAGGACTATTATCTGCTCAACCTTTCCACGTATTCATTCCTGAATTTATAATTGTTTTAATAAAGATATTACATGATTATTGGTCTCTGTCTGGTTGCCACTGCTCACGCTGCCTTGGGGCACAACAACAAGGTGGTTGTTCTACAATTCACATTTCTTCACAATTCAGATTCCATGATTTTCGCTCCGAAAGTATTGAGTCGGGATTTGCAACAGCTTGTGGATATATGCAATTAGGGTTTTTCATCTCTTTTGACCGCAGAGGTTTAACACCCCAACCAGAGTTTCCTCTTTTGGTTGTAATATTCCAGAAGGAAAACTTTGAAAATCTGTGCAACAAATTGGACCACTCTCCAGTGCCTGTGAACCCACATACGTGTTCTCACAAATACATACGCGATTATAAATTGGCATCTGTAGTTTGCTGCACTTCCTTCCGTTCTGCAAGGACTGAAATTTTAATCATTTGATTAATTTTTTAGGAGCCCAAGTGCAAATTTGTAACAGTATTAATAATGAATACAGGGAATGAGAGGCATTTGGGAGGAAGGGGGAATACGGGGCAGGGAACGTGTTTTGGAGATCAGGCATGGGATCGTTTTAAACTCCTAGGAACTATTTGCAGCCGTTCTACTAAATCCATCTGTTTTCCCTTAACGTATTACACATTGTCTGAACTTCTGTGTATTACCTGATATTTCCATTCTCACCTCTGTTCAGACCAAACGGTTCAGTATAAAACAAGTGTCCCAACTTCACCGAATGTGAAATGTGAACTCTTCTTCCTCCATCTCTTCCTGTCTTCTTCCTCAGCAGCTGTCCCTCCAATGAAATGTGGAGATATTGAGACTCAGACTTGGTAATAGTTTGATTCATGGTGGAACTATTCCTTACCTGGTGAAGCAGTTAAAAACATAATGACTTGTCTTGTATGTGCTGTGGACATGACATCAAGTTTGAAGGATAGTCGATTCACCCAAAGCATTTGATTACATGGTACATGACTGATGGGTTATTTCCATAAGTTTGGTTTAGGTTCTTATAATAGAAAAAGAAGCAGATTCATAGAAGAGAGGTCTGAAAGAGGTTTAAAATGATCTTCTGGAGCAGCATGCCTTTCAAATAACAGCCTGAAGGACTATGGCCAAGTATTTCTGGTGGACCTCTATGGAGACTCAGACTTGGTAATAGTTTGATTCATTTATTTATTTCCAATATTTCTATCCCGCCCTTCTCACCCAAAGGGACTCATGGTGGAACTATCCCTACCTGGCGGAGTAGTTAAAAACATAGACGTAATGACATGTGTTGTATGTGCTGTGGACATGATATCAAGTGTCTGAAGGACACTTCAAAATGATCTTCTGGAGCAGCATGTCTTTGAAATAGCAGCCTCAAGGACTATGGCCAAGTCCTTCTGGTGGACCTCTATGGAGACTGAGACTTGGTAATAGTTTGATTCATGGTGGAACCATCCCTACCTGGCGGAGCGGTTAAAAACATAGACGTAATGACTTGTGTTGTATTTGCTATGGACATGACATCAAGTGCCTGTATCTTCTGGAGCAGCATACCTTTAAAATAACAGCCTCAAGGACTATGGCCAAGTCCTTCTGGTGGACCTCTATGGAGACTCAGACTTGGTAATAGTTTGATTCATGGTGGAACCATCCCTACCTGGCAGAGCAGTTAAAAACATAGACAATTATCTTCTGGAGCCTCAAGGACTATGGCCAAGTCCTTCTGGTGGACCTCTATAGAGACTCAGGCTTGGTAATAGTTTGTTTCATGGTGGAACCATCCCTTCCTGGTGATGCAGTTAAAAACATAGACAATTATCTTCTGGAGCCTCAAGGACTATGGCCAAGTCCTTCTGGTGGACCTCTATAGAGACTCAGACTTGGTAATAGTTTGTTTCATGGTGGAACCATCCCTACCTGGCGATGCAGTTAAAAACATAGACAATTATCTTCTGGAGCCTCAAGGACTATGGCCAAGTCCTTCTGGTGGACCTCTATAGAGACTCAGGCTTGGTAATAGTTTGTTTCATGGTGGAACCATCCCTACCTGGCGATGCAGTTAAAAACATAGACAATTATCTTCTGGAGCCTCAAGGACTATGGCCAAGTCCTTCTGGTGGACCTCTATAGAGACTCAGGCTTGGTAATAGTGTGTTTCATGGTGGAACCATCCCTACCTGGCGATGCAGTTAAAAACATAGACAATTATCTTCTGGAGCCTCAAGGACTATGGCCAAGTCCTTCTGGTGGACCTCTATAACGACTCAGACTTGGTAATAGTTTGTTTCATGGTGGAACCATCCCTACCTGGCAATGCAGTTAAAAACATAGACAATTATCTTCTGGAGCCTCAAGGACTATTGCCAAGTCCTTCTGGTGGACCTCTATAGAGACTCAGGCTTGGTAATAGTTTGTTTCATGGTGGAACCATCCCTTCCTGGCGATGCAGTTAAAAACACAGACAATTATCTTCTGGAGCCTCAAGGGCTATGGCCAAGTTCTTCTGGTGGACCTCTTCATAGCCAGGAGTGGTGAACTTTGGTATTCTCAGTTTTATTGGATCCTTCGTAAGGACCATGCTGGATTTTTGGGAGCTGAATTCCAAAACGTTTGGAGGACTAACGTTTCCTCAAATATATGGTTGGAAGCCAGGTGACCACTTCATGCAGCAAGGAGGAAGAGGTCCTCAACAGCACTTAGTCATAGGAAGCCATGCCTACCAAGAAGGATTTGAACAGAATGAGGTGTCTTTCTGGAGAAGGTTTAACTGAAGTAAGCTCATTTGCTGAGCAAGGTGAAATCCAAGAAACAAGGAGCATTCATTGAGCAGTCAGAAAGGGAATCCAACACATATTGAAGCTAGCAGGCTGTAATGGCAGGAAGCATGGACCAGAATCAACATCCAGCTCTGTGTTGGATGGAGTTGTCTAGCGCATGCAGAGAGAGAACCTGGCAAGCCGGTGTAGTTGTTCCTCTGGCTTGACCTGACTGCATTGACAAACAAAGCAGGTTACGACATGAGATTGGAGCCATGTTGGGATTCGGAGAGGAACAAGGACTTTACTGCTCCTTCCTTCAGTCTCAAGAGACCTCTCACGATCTCATTGCCAAGTACAGAGAGCAGGAAGCCAATCCCTGCAATGCACTCTCTGGCAGCAGCAATAACTAGATGGCTTTTGTCATTTTCATCATCGGATGGGTTTGAGGGATCATCCAGAGCAGCCACCGAGGTGTTACTCCTTGCTGGCTGCTGCCTTTTCTGATGCTAAAGGTGCCAATTATTGCTATTAGTATTCTTTAAAGCAAACTGCAAGGGTTATTTGTAGGCAGATTGATTAGAAATTAAAGATTTCCCTTTTGCCAGATTGGTAGGGAAAAAAATGTAACCAGGGAAAGAGCTCGGTGTCTGCCTTTAACAGACTGCAGGCAATTTGCCTCTGGGCAGCTCTGATAAATTATGGATATTGTCACACTTTTTTTTCTCAAATGTGCAGGCAGTGCAGGTGGTTTCGTTTGCCAAAGTTTCCCTTCCCTTCTCCCCCACACTTTATTTTTCAGTGGAAGAAAATAAAGAAGCAATGGTTTTGGTCTTTAGAAAGGGTCCAATGGTTCACCATACTGATGAATCATTATGAATGTTCTTTGTAGTTGATGGATTCTATCTGCATCGGGCTGTCGAAGATAATCTGAGATAAGAAGATAATCTGGGATCAGATCCCAGGAAGTATAGAGGGAGGATCCCATGGTGGAAGTTGTCAGGGTATTGTGAATTGTGTGAAATGTTAAAATCAATCTAGGCTGTTAGGAATGTTTTCTGGATGAGTTTCAGCAGCGGAGGAGTTAAAAAGGACCTGCTTTGATTGATGTAACACAGGACCAATGGGGTCAAGTCTGATTGACCGGGACTTCCTACATGATCTGTGGAATGCAGGGGAGTTTTCTGCTGTGTTCGGCGTGAGCGTTCACTGAAGATGGACGAAGAATGTTTTGCTCCGTAGCCGAGGAGACACTGCCATGTGTCTGGGATTTATTGCAAATGACTGCTACTGTATATAGTAATGTAAATAAAGATTAAGTACGTTGGATTTCAACTGAACCTTCGACTGCTGGCGTTTTGTTGACCAGTGCTGATTCTCCGTATGAGAAGGCAGCCTGGAGAAGGAGGGATCGGTGAGACCAGGATGATAATTTTGGAACCCACTCTGCATGGCAACCAGAGTCTCACCCATCGTCCCCCTAACAGAAGTCTCCATATCAGTAAAACAAAAGCATTAATTACCCCCACCAACCTGTTCTTATTGACGCAAGGAGTCCTAGTCTTCTTGATGTCATGTTGGTTTTCTCTGTATAGGAATCTCGCATATCCTTCCCTTTAATGAAATCAAGATTCCATCATAATTTCCTATAAGAAATACTTGAATATGGCCTCACCCAGCTGATCTGAATAGTGCACATCTTTTTGTGGTGGGGCCTTTTGGGATCAAATATGGTCTTCCTGGAAGTTCTGCATTCCTGTGTAGTCCTCCAAGACCATTCTGCTCTTCTCTCAAAATGTCCCTATCTTCCCCAAAACATGTCTGAAAAGGCTAATATCATTGAAAAGTGTCCTTTTCGATGTGATCCAAGCAGGGCGTTGAGGGTTACAGTGAAGTCCTTAGTGAATCCAGGAAAGTTTCGATGTGGACTTCCTCTATTCTTGAGTAAGCTGACTCACTGATGTGCTTCATTTGGGTCTACTTTGGGGAAAGTAAGATAGGTGTCAGGCTGAGACCTAGATGGGAGAAATAACCTATTTAGCCCATCCGGTGCTAAGGGTCCCTTCCACACTGCCCCTATATCCCAGTATCTGGTTCCAGATTATCTTCTCATCTCAAATTATCTGGAAGTGGAGACTCATATAATCCAGTTTAAAGCAAATAACCTGGGAGAAGATCCTGGGATACAGGACAGTGTAGAAGGGGCCTTGTCAGGGGGTTAATTAGCTCCGAATCACCCTGATTTATTGGTGAGTCAGGCCTCTCACCAATCCATCCTCCATCAGACTGCTTGAGCATCTGGCTAAGCAGCACTGACAAAAAACACCGTAATTCAGTCGTAATTCAGCTGCTCACAGCGGTTCCAAGGCTTTATTTATATACAAACTATATACAGACTACAAAGTCCATCGCACATAGGACACATGCTTCCCTAAGCAAGGGCAAAGCATGTCCTCTCTCTTTGCCAATTGTCAGCGAAGCTCTCCCACATTCCATAGCAGAATGACGAACGTCCTGTCTGCCCTTCTGAGACCGGAAGGCTTGACCTATTGGCTAGGCAAGCTATCACTCAAGCTGGTCTGCCATTAACCCGTGTGCTGCTGGAAAGCATGCCGGAATACACAGTTGCAAAACTCTAACGGCAAAACACTTGAATCAACATTTCACCCTTACACCAAAATACACCAACAGGCCTCAGATTGAACTTTTACCATTAAAACCCCTCCCTTCCTATGGAGTACTTTCCCCTATCCTTCAGTGGTTGTTATTGGCTTCCATGTTAGTGAGATGGTAGATCCCCTCCATGGTTTAACTCAGACTTGAAAGGTGCTGAACCTTATCTCCAAAAGAGCTTCAGCATCCTGGACAACTTCATTAAAGTTTCAGCTAAAACCCAGAGAAGCTTCACCGGCTCGTTGTCTGTCAACATTCATTACTGCAGGACTTCTTAAGGAGTTTGGAGTACAGTAACACTCTGGATCAACATTTGTGATGTATTTCTTTAATACTTGCAAATCCCAGGTTTCTTACATTGTGGAGCTTGAGGCAAGGTCTGTGAGGCTCCTACTTCTCTCCCACTCAGGACTGCTTAGCTTTAGCAGGCATTGTGTATCTTGCCCCGGGATCAGCGTATCGACTTTCTGCAAAGAACCTTGGAGTTGCGTATTACTCTGGTGTTGTTGTCTCTCAGCATCTTCCTTCTCTTAGATTCAATGTCATTAGTGCAGAAAGGAGCACCGTCCAAGTTAGGAGCTTCCATAGCCCGGCATTCTCAAGTAGGGTTTAGACCAGGAACAAAAGAAGGGTCTGCTTCACCTGGGTAGATAAAGAGTGGTCTGTTGACTGCATATATGGCCCCCAGACCCATTTAGCCTCCATGAAATCTCCTAGAAGTTCCCTCAATGTCTCCTGTAGGTCATTTATGGTTGCCATTTTAAAGGAGAAACAGGGACGAGAAGGTGTTTTGATATTTTCAGGTGGGATTGCTGTTCACAGAAAAGGACTGGAGGTGAAAAATTACCCACATCCCACCTTATATCATCCTAGTCTTTAGCCTTGGAAGTTGATAGTCTGGGAATACTCTGTGTGGGCCAACTTGTTCATGGGATTCTCTTCAAAGAAATGAGGTTGAAGATCACCGTTGCTGTTCTGTCACGCGCTGGGCCTGTAGCTATTGTCTTTGTATAGGACGTATACTTTATGCCCAGCGGGAAGCCAGGGCGCCTCAAAGAGAGGTTCTTGAGGATTTTCCTGAAAAGGATAGTCTTTGAGTCTTTAATGAGATAACAAACTTTTTATTATTGAACAAATAATAAATCTTCAAGGAGTCAAATAACACTTCAAGGTTTCCTTAATAAACTGTTGACTTTTCAATCTTATCCCCAGGGGACAGACAATTAGCTTTGGATAACTGTGCTTTCTCTATAAGAAGAAAACCCTCTTATAACCTTTCCCAGGCTGTCTATTATATGGGCCTAGCTGATGTGGGACCCACTACCGACTCCAAATGCGTCTGGGTATCGAGTGGACCTACCAACCAAGGCTTACAGATGTTTCAGCTGGGGTTCTGTGGATCTGTGGTGCTGTTCCCTCTCCGAGGTTTCTTTGGAAACTTTAGGGCTGTTTCCCTGAGGAGCTGTGAGGCTGAGAGGCTGTGCGCTCTTAGCCAGAAGCTTTGGAACCTTTCCCCTGGAATTTCTGTTTCTGATTCCTCGGATGTTCTATATCCCCAGATGTTCTATATCCCCAGATGTTCTATATCCCCAGATGTTCTATATCCCCGGATGTTCTTGAGATATGAAGCTTTTCTACGGGACTGGTCTATGTCCTATAGCTTAGCTTCCTTAAGTGAGACTGACTTAAAAATGGCTCCTTCCCTCCCAGAGCCCTGAACAAGGGGCGGAACCAAACTTAATGATGATGGACAGGCAGCCTGCCCTATGACTGCAAACATTAGCAGAAAGAAAATAAAGTTGGAGCTTCTGGTATAGCCGTACCAGCACAGTTGTAGTGATTCACAGTCATTGTAAAATACTCAAAAGGAAAGGAGATGTCCACCCACCTGAACCTGGTTTAGGTTGGAACACTGGGGATATTTGAATGCAGGTTATTTGAGGTGAGGGGGTTGGAAAACATGACGCACCCCACTTGCCATGTAAAATACTGCGACATCGGTCTCCCCTCGAGCAGTGGCCTTGAAGTTCTGTGTGCTTAAGGGATGCTTTGATCTGTCCTTTAATGTCGCTTTCAGCCAAGCACAGATGAGAAAAGATTCCAACATCTGACAGGGAAAGGTGGATGAAGGCGAGTTTGGAAACAGCTCCCCGCATTTGTTTCAACTTGAGCAGTTTTTATAGTCTTGTGCCGTTGTAATTGAAACCTTACAGTTAAGAACTGATGGTCTGTGCCAGAGGAGAAAAACACTCCTGTTCCTGGGACATAATGCTGGAGGCTTGCAAAATACACTGCCGAAAATACTAGAGCCTGAGAAATTGGTAAAAGAGACAAAGGAAGGAAGGGAGGAAAGAGGGGTAGTTTTGCAAAACTGTGAGCAGAATATGTACCTCCAAGTAATGTGTTGACTTATGGTGACTACTATACAAAATCCCAGAATACTTGTATCTACACAAACACAAGATGGTCTATGCACAAAGAAAATATGTCCAAATAGCATATAGTATTACTAGCTGTGCCCAGCCACGTGTTGCTGTGGCAAAGTCTGGTGGTATGGGAAATAAAGTATTGAGGAATTGGTGGTAGTTAAGGGAAAGGGTAAAGGTTTTCTTCTGGCATTAAGTCCAGTTGTGTCCGACTGCACACTGAAGTGGATTATATGGCAGTGTGGAGTCAAGATAACCCAGTTCAAAGCAGATAATATAAGATTATAAATGGGTTATATAGCTGTGTGGAAGGGCCTTGAGTCTACACTGCCATAAAATCCAGTTCAAATCAGATAATCTGTATTTTATAGGCAGTGTGGAAGAGGCCTAAGTGAGGCCTAACTCTGCCTGTCCCCTGGGCTGAGTGGGTTGCTAGGAGACCAAGTGGGTGGAGCTTAGCCTTTGAACTGGCAGCAATTGGATAAAAACAATTATTAATCTCCCTCTAATTAGGACTTATTTTTTCTTTTCTTTTTGTTGTATGAACGTAGAGGCATGGATGAGGGGTTGTGCTGCCAAGTTTAGTGTTTCTGGGATGTGTAGTTTTGTTGTTTTGTCCGAGGCCGAAATTTCATTACCCTTTTATATATATAGATAGTGCCTAATTGATTGCAAGGAGTGACTCTGCTTGTGGTGATTTCAACTGCGAGTGATTCTGGAGGTTCATTCAGAGGTTTTTAAAGAGAACTTGGTAACTTAAAGGAAACAGCTAAAATTAAGTGATTCATTAAGTCCCTGAGGGGGAAAGGTTTTAAACTTAAAGATCCAGTACATTTCCCTTTGGGATAATAGTTTTTCCAAGTCCATATAAGGTTTTTGAGTAATGCATTCCAGAGCACAAAATTTAGATGAGGTAGATGAATGCTTGTATTGAGTGAAGTGTGAAAATAAAAGAGATTCTGTAGATAAATTTTTGATTCTGGATTTATGTTCAGAGATTCTGATTCTCAAGGGTCTGGTTGAACTTTATTTATCTGACTTTATTTGGACCTTACTTACGAAGATTTTCTTGAGAGCGGTGCTCCATCTTTATTTTCTTCATTCCAGTATACAGCAACATGACCAACCGTCTGTTTACTTTGTTTGGAAGATATTTTCATTGACTTTGTATCCCAGAAGCCTATTGGAACCAATATCAGACTTGGATAACTTTTGTGTTAGAGCTGTTGCTCCTTTTCATTTTGTCTGGGACTACCAAATTGAGCTTTGTACGGGGAACTTTAATAATACTATATGCTATTTGGACATATTTTCTTTGTGCATAGACCATCTTGTGTTTGACTTATGCTGACCCCATTAATTCTGTAGAATTTGTTTAGAGATGGCTCACCTTTGAATTTCTCTGAAATATAGTTCACAGCATCTGGTGTTTCTTGGTAGTTGTCTATCCAAATACAAACCAGGGTTGATCCTGCTTAGCTTCTATGATCAACTGAGATCTATTTAGGCCATGACCGTCATAATACCGGGATCTAATTTCTGATTTAATTCTGTCATGTTCCTATTTAAAATAGGATCCTGGGACTCCTGAGAAGCTTATCAATGAATATCTCTTAATAAGAGGAGCAGCAGAGACAGACAAATCTTCTATATATATAAATGAGTGATGGCATCACGGCGACCCACAAAACAACAAAACTACAGGCCCCCCAACCTCGAAATTTGACAACACAACCCATCATCCATGCCTCTAGGTTGATACAACAAAAAGAAAAGAAAAATAAAGTCCTACTTAGAGGGAGAGCAATAATTGTTTTCATCCAATTGCTGCCACTTAGAAGGCTAAGCTCCGCCCACTTGGTCTCCTAGCAACCCACTCAGCCCAGTGTTAATAAAAGAATAAAAAATAAAATAAATACAAATAATACAATAAAAATAATTAAAAACACTAAAACATTAATACAATAAAATACTATAACAAAATAACTAAAAATAATTCAACAAAATAATAAAATATAATAAATAAAAAAGATAAGTTACAATAAAATTAATTAAAAAAATACAAATAACGTCAAATAAAAATTCCACAACAACTTTTAAACAATACCACCACCACTTTGCCACAGCAACGCGTGGCTGGGCACAGCTAGTCCTAGATGAAAGGCTCTTTGTACACCATTATAGATCGTCTTCTGGTCTGGGAATCTTCTAAGGATTTTCCCACTTTCTAAAGAGAAGAAACAGCCCAGGGTGCATTTTGTGTATACCAATGGTTCTCAACCTGATGTTTTGGCCGTCAACTCCCAGAAATCCTAACCGCTGGGAGTTGTAGGCCAAATACAGGTTGAGAACCGCTGGACACCCTTAGTGCACCTCACAATAAATGTAGATAAGTTGGCACCAAATGTAGAAAGTTTGGGAACCAAAGCTTCAACTTGATCAGCATGTATGGATATGGTTGTTCTTGGCGTACCCAGGAGATAAGCAGATATATGGACAAAACCTCCCTTGAGAACTTTGCAAGGAGAAAGTTCTTGGCCGAATTGTTTCCCAGCCTAGTCTTGCCTCACTAAGCGCTGTCTAAAACCCATTCACTGGAACCAAAGTAACAAACAACTCAGAAATCCTGACATCTACCCAGCCATTGACTTGGGTATCTAGGGAGACCATGCCATGTGCCGGTGGAAACTCAGCCACTGAAGCCTTGTCTTTTCTCCAGATGTACTATTTATTCAGCGGCACTCAGTTTCTTAAGATCTACTGGTCTGAGCTGCCAGGATTTTTATGAGTGAGAAGAAGTGTTGGGAAGGAAACAACTTGAAGGCACACCGCAACAACTCATTCTATTCACAGAGGCCATTTGTGCTCATACTATAGCCAACACAACCTCGAGAATGATCTTTCTTTACTGAGTGTGAAAAATCCCCCTTCTTGAGAGTCTTAGTTTGAGAGGAGGGGAAAAACAACTCTTTGACTTTGTAGCCTCTGCAGACAGGACTGCTATCGATTGCAGTCAGAAAGACTGGTGAAGTGAGATGCCTTGGATACTGGCAGGAGTTTAAAGCCTGCTGGATTATCTACTGTTTTGGGCAGCCAGAGGTTTGATTTAAGGACTGTTTCACTTGCTTACTGCATGCCTTCCCCTGTCAGCATCTCTCTCGACTGATAAAGGCTGTGGTCTCACATATGACTTTGTGGTTGCAGCTCTGGACTCCTTTTCAACCCATTCCGTCCCTCTGAGACAGAGAGCTCAAAACCAGTCAGCAATTTGTGGCCAAGATCAGCTTGGCTTTTGAATACAGAAATATTTATTATTTACTTTATTTTTTTCTGCCAACCTAACAGTTCGAAAACATACCAATGTGAGTAGATCAATAGGTACGGCTCCAGCGGGAAGGTAACGGCGCTCCATGCAGTCATGCCAGCCACGAGACCTTGGAGGTGTCTACGGAGAACGCCGGCTCTTCGGCTTAGAAATGGAGATGAGCACCAACCCGCAGAGTCAGACATGACTGGACTTAACGTCAGGGAAAACCTTTACCTTTTACTTTACAGTAGAGTCTCACTAATCCAAGCCTCGTTTATCCAAGCCTCTGGATTATCCAAGCCATTTTTGTAGTCAATGTTTTCAATATATCGTGATATTTTGGTGCTAAATTCGTAAATACAGTAATTACAACATAGCATTACTCTGTATTGAACTATTTTTTCTGTCAAATTTGTTGTATAATATGATGTTTTGGTGCTTAATTTGTAAAATCATAACCTAATTTGATATTTAATAGGCTTTTCCTTAATCCCTCCTTATTATCCAAGATATTCGCTTATCCAAGCTTCTGCCGGCCCGTTTAGCTTGGATAAGTGAGACTCTACTGTATTTTTATTCTGTGTTTCTCCCAATATAGGGACTCAAGGCAACGATTACATAACTCGCATACTTTATAGTGGATCTATCCTCGAGATTTCCTGCTTTGAGATATTTTGCTTTATTTGCCTTGTTACAGGAAGCGGGTTGGTATAAGTGAACCTGGGATGACAAAAGCCAAGGAAAGTGGAAACCAGTCATCATGTCAGATTGGTTTTATAAAAGAATAGCACAGAAACTTGTAAGTGGAGCAATAAGTTGCCATCAGTGTGTTGTCGAAGGCTTTCATGGCCAGGGTTGTTGTATGTTTTCTGGGCTGTCTCACCATGTTTTCCTGAAGTTTCGCCCACATCTAATATAAAGGATGCCCCCAGGCAGGAAGAAGCCAGGAGATGAAGCTATTCAATGCTAATTAAGGTGATTAACTACAACATTCACACTGGCCTCCAACTGACAAGAGTTCTTCTCTCACCCTGGAATTCCCAAATATATATAAACTTTCCTTGCTGAGTTTCTCCATACCTCACAACCTCTGAGGATGCCTGCCATAGATGTGGGCGAAACGTCAGGAGAGAATACTTCTGGAACATGGCCATACAGCCCGGAAAACATACAACAACACCATAAGTTGCCATCCTAAGGAAGGAGTGAAGGATAAATTAATCAGGGGACTTTGTGAGAAATCTTTGAAATCCAGGTGTGTGAGGCATGATCTCATGGCTTCTTGGTCAGGCTTGGGCTTGAATTAAGTGATATTTACTTGGTGCCTCTCAGAGCAGACAAGGTTGCCGAAAGGTTCAGCTCTTCAAGTTCATGATTCAAGTTTCCTGTGTTTGCCTATGTTCCTGAAAGAGTTTTGCCTAATACGTTTCATGCTTATGGATTTATGTGTGTGATCTTAACTTCATGTACCTTGCCATTTTTGGACTACCTCTCTTTTGTATATGGACTACTGCTGTTTTATAGCTCGTTTTGGGAAATGCCCTCCCCCCTCCCCCTGTTGTACATACTTTTATTTTTATTTTTAAATAAATTTTTATTGAGTATTACATACATAAAATAGCTAAAAAGAAAAACCACCTTAGCGGATTTGGGCGGGGGGGGGGGGGGAGGGAAAGATTTGCACAAAGCGGAAATGAAAAAGAAAAGGAGAAAGAAAAAAGAAAAAACAAGAAAAAAAGGGAAAAAAGGGGGTGGGGAGTCTTTTCTTTCTTAACTTCCCTTCTTCTCTATAATAGTGTCTTATCAAATGATGTTTTCATCTATTGTTTTCCGTCTTTACTGCTTTTATCTTCAATAGTTGACTTGTCTCAGTCTGTTAATGGGCGTTTTATCAATACGTTAATTTTTTCGTTCTTCATCCAATCCTTTACCGGCGTCCAGTCTGTCATCGTCTTTGTTTTGTTCTGTGTTCTTGATAGTAGAAAGGTTAATTGGTCCATATTCATTATATCCCATATTTTCTTTATCCAATCCTCTTTATTTGGTATTGCTTTTTGTTTCCATAATCTGGCAAGCACTATTCTGGCTGCGGTTGTTAAATATGTAAATATTTTATCTTCGTTCTTTCGCCATTGCATGTTAGATACAGTAGAGTCTCACTTATCCAACATAAACAGGCCGGCAGAATGTTGGATAAGCGAATATGTTGGATAATAAGGAGGGATTAAGGATAAGCCTATTAAACATCAAATTAGGCTATGATTTTACAAATTAAGCACCAAAACATCATGTTAGACAACAAATTTGGCAGAAAAAGTAGTTCAATGCACAGTAATGCTATGTAGCAATTACTGTATTTATGAATTTAGCACCAAAATATCACGATATATTGAAAGCATTGGCTACAAAAATGCGTTGGATAATCCAGAACGTTGGATAAGCGAGTGTTGGATAAGTGAGACTCTACTGTATCCCCAATAGGAAGCATTCTGGGACTAAAGGAATTTGTATTTTTAGAATCTTCAATAGGGTTTTATTTTTTCACAGGACCACCACATATGTAGATAGGTACCATCGCTTTTCCCATACTTCCAGCATTTGATATTCTTGTCTTTTGTAAATTTTGTTATTTTCTCTGGTGTCATATGCCATTGGTAAAACATCTTTAACCAATTTTCTTTTAGGTCATAGGCTTATGTATAATTTAACTTTTTTCCCCCAAATTATTTCCCATTTGTCTAGTGTAATTGTTCATGCTTTTCTTAAACTGCTGAAGTTAAGAACTGGACTCTGGTGTGGTGCTGGGTGAAAAAGTGTCTCCAGGCTAGAGTGAAACACAAAAACAGTAGACGTAGAAATGAAATGCCGTTACCTTCAGGCCTTCTTTTGTTGACCTAGTGAACCAGAAATCACAATGTTGTGCTGTTTTGGATGCGTAAGAAACAGAAATCCCCAGGAGGGTTGAATTTCATAGAATTTCTCCATTCCCTACCTTTGTTGAAGTGCACTTATGTTTGTCTTGGATGGAGCAAAAGGTTAGGAAGGCACGTCCGGACTCCTTATCTCCATGGGAGGTGCCTGGACTCTCTGCCCTTTGGAAAATCCATTTATCGATACACTTAGCACTGGAGAGCTCCGTTCTTTGTGTCCTGAACTTAGAGAAGTCTTTTTGTGTATGTGTGTAGTTTTGGTCTTCCTCCCCCTCATGTCCTTGAACTGGGATAAGAGTTTACCCAAGGTTTGTATGTGTTTTCATCCCTTGGTGTGTGGACCAATTAATGCTGAGTAAATGGGTGAGACCTTGGGCGTTTTCTGCTAAGTGCCACTTGTTCACAGTCCTTTGCAGTAGCCATTAGAAAGTTTCTGTATTTGTCAGTTTCAAGAGAAATAAAAAAGAAAGGTGTCTCAGATGATAAGGGTGTCCTTTGCAAAAGATAACACTCCAGCAAATTAGTCATTCTTTCTATTTTTCAGCAGAAAGTAGTTTTGTTCTCTAAAAGAAACAGACCCAAACGGATTGGGAAAAGCAAACTGTGAATTTTGGAATGACCTGGCTTGGAAGAAAAACTCCACTCATCCACCCATCTCTTCATCTTCATGCCCAACATATGTGTGTGCAGGCTTTTAGATACTTGCATACTCTCAGGAATTACTGTATATACTCAAGTATAAGCCTAGTTTTTCAACCCTTTTTTTAAGACTGAAAACGTCTCCCTCGGCTTATACTTGGGTGAGGGTCCTGGTTGGCTCATATTTGGGTCATCTTATACTCGAGAACATATGGTACATTTATTGTTTTTCTCTATTATTATTGATATTATTACATTTATTATTTTTCTCTGTTATTGTTGCTACCATTACATTTATTTTACTCTATTATTATTGACACAATGACGTTGTATGACACAGCAAACAAGATAGATATGCTGGATTTCGTTTATTATTATTATTATATTTATATTTATTATTTTACTCTATTTATTACTACAGAGTCTCGCTTATCCAACGTAAACGGGCCGGCAGAACGTTGGATAAGCAAATATGTTGGATAATAAGGAGAGATTAAGGAAAAGCCTATTAAACATCAAATTCAGTTATGATTTTACAAATTAAGCACGAAAACATCATGTTATACAACAAATTCAACAGAAAAAGTAGTTCAATACACAGTAATGCTTTGTAGTAATTACTGTATTTACGAATTTAGCACCAAAATATCACAATGTATTGAAAACATTGACTACAAACATGCATTGGATAATCCAGAATGTTGGATAAGCGAGTGTTGGATAAGTGAGATTCTACTATAATAATAAAAGATAGAGTAAAATAAATGTAATAGTAGCAACAATAACAGAGAAAAATAACAAATGTAGTAATACCAATAATAATAGAGAAAAAGAATAAATGTACCATATATTATTGACCCAAATATAAGCCAACCAGGACCCTCACCCGAGTCTAAGCTGAGGGGGGCTTTTTCAGTCTTAAAAAAGAGCTGAAAACTAGGCTTATACTCAAGTATATAAAGTAGTAGTAATAAATAATAATAATAATAATAATAATAATGCCAAAAGATCTCAGCCGGCATTTGGAAACAATAGACATTGACAAAATCACGATCTGCCAACTGCAAAAGGCCACCCTACTGGGATCTGCGCGCATCATCCGAAAATACATCACACAGTCCCAGACACTTGGGAAGTGTTCGACTTGTGATTTTGTGATACGAAATCCAGCATATCTGTCTTGTTTGCTGTGTCATAATAAAATAATAACTTGATTCTTATATCTCGCCCCACCTCCCCAAAGGGACTCGGGTGGCTCACATGGGGACCGAGCCCAACAATACACAATAAAATACAACCACATAAATGCATTTAAAGCATAGACATAAACATAGACCTAGATTGCTTTATAGGTCCTAACCAGGGCATTGAATTGAGCCTGGATGATTGAGGAAAGGGAATCTTATGCCTTCTTAATAATAAATGTATTATTACATTTATTATTTTTCTTTATTATTGCTGCTACTACAGTAGAGTCTCACTTATCCAAGCCTCACTTATCCAAGCCATTGGGATTGACATACATTTCCCCCCCTTCCCTTGCATGTGTCTCTTTTGGAGCCTTGGGTTCCTTTCCCTACCATTTGTTGCTTCCAGAGCCCTGTGTCTAGAAATGTTCAATAAGGGAAGGGGCTGGTGGGAAAGATGACCTGCATCTGTATGCTCAGAGGAGTTGTGTATGATGAATATTCACTCCACCACCTCATTTTGTTTCCCTCCGTCGGGGAAGCTCTCGGGTAATGGCAGAGATGCTCCAGCAGCTGCAGCCTCGCTTCCATTTGCAGACACCGCAGAGCCGTAATGATGGCCAGCCTCTTGCCGATAAGGAGAGCCGTCTCCATTTTGGCTACTTTCGTAGAATAAATTGGAGAGAAACAGATTAAATCTCTCTCTGTGGGTAGTTCAGGGAGGAAGGCAATCTCCCGTCATTTGCCTTCTCTTTTCAGATGCATCACAGCCATGCATTTCTGCTCAGCCTTGGAACCACTCCATATTTTTGAGCGGCCTTGTCATGCTTTTTCATTCCATTTGTTCCCATTTCAGTCCATTTCACTTGGCTCTTTGCCCATCTACAGGGTGTCGCAGCTACCCTGTTTCCCTGAAAATAAGACATCCCCAAAAAATAAGACCTAGCAGAGGTTTTGCTGAATTGCTAAATATAAGGCCTCCCCCGAAAGTAAGACCTAGCAAAGTTTTTGTTTGGAAGCATGCCCGGAGCTTGCCAAATAAAACACCAGAACTTGCAGGATTGGTAAATGTACATACCAGTTGTACATGGAAATAATGGTAATAATATATTAAAATGTTATATTATTTATATTTATACAGTAGTAACAAGAAATTCTTGACAGGAGTCATACTTTGTCTGATTTGGTTATGTTGGTTTGTGATGACAACTACTGTACAGTATATAATAAATGTTCGTTTTTTTGTTCAACAATAAATGTGAATTCTTCCTCATGGAAAAATAAGACATACCCTAAAAATAAGACCTAGCACATCTTTGGGAGCAAAAAATAATATAAGACACTGTCTTATTTTCGGGGAAACACGGTAGCAAATTGGGTTCCAAACTCTCAACCCCTTCTGCGGAAGTTGCACCCTCGTCTAAGGAGAAAAACTCCAAAACATACTGTCCTTTGGTAAAGAAAGATTTATATTAACAAAACATACAAAACACAGTCCTTTGCTTTTATCAGTAAAAGCTTTCTTATCTTCAAGCTTTAACCTTTCTGGTTTCTGGACTCTCCGTCTTCAAACCTCTTCAAACCTCTCTTCGGTTCTCCTTTAGTAGCTTTTCAGCAGCAATACCATCTTTGCCACCATCACAGCATCTTCATATAATGCAAACACATAACACTCCAACAACACCACTAACAACACACACCACTTTACAACACTACCACTACAACACTACTAACACAAGACTTACTCAATCTCTATTAATAGCCCTCAATCTACAACAGGTGTCTTAATTGCTGCTCAAACATAGATGGGACATGATTCTTGCAAACACTTATTCATTTTCACATAAGAAATGACCCAAATAATATAAAACTCTGACACAGGGCTCTCCTGACTCCATAGGTATGTGTGCCCGTCTTCAAGTTACTTGTCAACCTATAGCAATCCTACTGCTTTTTTTTTTTAACTGAAAAATTAAAGACATTTATTCCCCCAAAGGTTTGGGAATGAAGCCTGCGTTGTTATTTCCTCGGGGAGGAGCTCAAACCAGCTCCAAATGCCACCGAAATTCCCACTTCTCCCTCTTTCTCTCCGGTGAAAAACGGTTCCAGGTATGGCCACTCGCAAATATTTAATTAGATTTGAAAAGTACATCCTTAAAGCAGAGGGTGAGCCAAGGCTCAGGGAAAAACGTAATTATCAAGGCGAGGGATCGCTAATTACCACCATCTCTTGATTTGCATATAAAACAAAATTTGGAGCTCCTTGTTCAGTGCCACAAATGCAATTTAACCTGCATGTTGTACTTTGAGATCGGCTTTCATGTTCAACCGGCTTCCCAATTGCTAAGGATCGTCACCTACCTGAAGGGCAGGTAGAGAGGACATCGGGTTTTGTAGGGAAAGTGATCTAACCGATTAAGCCCGAACCCAAATACAGAGGTGGCAAAGCTCAGAAAGAGGCAAGGCTTCTTCCTTGCCAAGTTATCTACTGAGATGAGTGTTTTGTATCTTCCCAACACTCAGAGTAATACATCTTACTTGATATGGAAGGAGCCCCCAGTGTTGCAATGGGTTGAACCCTTGTGCCATCAAAACTGCTGACCTGAAGGTTGGGCTGCTGACCTGAAGGTTGAGCTCGAATCCAGGGATGAGCTCCCTCTGTCAGCTCTAGCTCCCCATGCAGAGACATGAGAGAAGCCTTCCACAAGGTTAATAATAATAATAATAATAATAATAATAATAATAATAATAATAATAATAATTGTGCGGTTTTCTGGCATTGTATATATATATATATAAATAAAAAAATCTAGGCTATCAAACATCTAAGAAATCTCACAAAATTTCGCATCTGATGTACATGGATGACCTGAAGCTGTATGGAAAAACGGAAACTGAAATCCAGTCTCTGACTAACACTGTCCGAATTTTTAGCACTGATATCAGCATGGAATTTGGTTTGGACAAATGTTCGACAGTGGCATTGAAGAAGGGAAAAATCATTGAAAGTGAGGGCATAAATATGCCTAATGGCCAAACAAGAAAGTGTCACCAGCCAGAGGCCTATAAATATCTGGGCATATTACAGCTGGACAACATCGAGCATGAACATGTGAAGACTGTGGTCAGCAAAGAATACACACAAAGGGTCAGAAAAATTCTCAAAAGCAAGCTCAATGGAGGCAACACCATCAAAGCCATAAACACCTGGGCCATACCTGTCATAAGATATACTACTGGCATCCTAAACTGGACACAGATGTAACTGGACAATTTGGACAGAAAAACAAGAAAACTCGTGACCATTCATCATTCACTGCACCCTCGCAGTGATGTTGACCGGCTATATCTGCCTAGAAGATCAGGGGGCAGAGGACTCTTACAAGTAAAACAAGCAGTCAAAGAAGAAGAACATGCCCTGGCAGAATATGTCAAACAAAGTGCTTTGATTGAAGTCAAAAATCAGAAACTCCTCAAAGCACAGCAAACAAAAAAACAGGTACAAGAAAACCGCACTACAAACTAGAGCTGACAGCTGGCACAAGAAAACATTGCATGGAAAGTTCCTTGACAAAATTGAAGGAAAAGCTGACCTGGCTCTGGCTCACGAATGGGACCCTGAAGAAGGAGACAGAAGGCCTGATCCTTGCAGCCCAAGAGCAAGACATCAGAACAAATGCAATTAAGGCCAAGATCGAAAAATCAGCTGATGATCCAAAATGCAGACTCTGCAAGGAAACTGACGAAACCATTGATCATATCCTCAGATGTTGTAAGAAAATCGCACAGACAGACTACAAACAGAGGCACTACTGTGTGGCCCAAATGATTCATTGGAACTTATGCCTCAAGTATCACCTCCCAGCAGAAGAACTGGTGGGATCACAAACCTGCAAAAGTATTGGAAAATGATTTGTTGCCTGCTATCAGCAAAGCTGGCATATGGGAGATGTAGTCCAAAACATCTGGATGGTACCTATACCAAGAACCAGTTAGTATATAACAAAACATGATAGGAACCTGTACTCCGGTTATGGTTTACCCATAATCTTACTTGTGTAGTATCTGAGCAAGCTGTTTTATTTCAACTGCCGCTTTCAATCTATAAATTAGCTATATTTCTTCTACCTCAGGGAGTGATTGTTTTAAAAAATTATGACAAATGAGGATTATTTTGGACCATTCTGCCCCTGAATAGTGCTGTGCAAGGAATCACTGCAAACACAAGCTCCATAAATATTGCGTGGCGTGAAATGTATGATTAATAGCACTGACATTTCATAATGTATAGCAATTATTAGACCCAGGCAGCGCTCAGTTATGAATTTCAGAACAGGAAATGACATAGTTGTAAACACTGATTTAAAAACAGCCATTTCCCACTTTTCCACACTGCGGTTGGCAGGAGGGCACCAACGGTCGGCAGACTTAATACGTTTCCCGTTGTTTCCTGGAGTAGAAATCTGCTTCTCAGTTCAGTTACCAAAAGGCAGAAATGTCATTTATTGGAACATCCAACTAATCTTAAATTTGCAATGCATGGAGCAGCGTTGGGTGGAAGACACTCTGGCTCGTATTTATTTTGCTGTTGTCATTTTAAAGAAATTCAGACCTCATAGCAATCTGTCTTCAGTAACTCCCTCAAGTTTTCTTCCTGGACAGTAACATTTAATTTAAAACTAGGCAACGTAAGTAAATAGCTCCACGCGCAGCCTCCACTGCGCTTGATTCATCAGTTCCAAATATCATCTGCCATTCAACTCCTCAGACTTCGCGCTGCTGCGTTAGCCCTGATTAACTTAGTAATTTGTATTGTAAGGAGGAATCCAAATGACTTGATTTGCACAATCAAGAAAGGGCATTAATATTCCTCCCTTCTTTATAATCTAGGAAAGCTTTGTTTCTCCAGGAAGAAATTACTCATTAGATCTTGAAGCTATCTTTAGTTAAATTGGGCCAGCTCACCCTTGGGTTGGTCGGGTCATTTTCCGAAACTTCTCCCAACTGTTTTTCGGCCGGGTTCCTCTCAGTGCTCTACTCAGTTTCTTCTCCTAGGACTCGGGAGCAATTATTGGACAAGAGATCTGGCTAGTTGATCTTGAGCAGACCTTTTACCCATTTACTATTTTTGTAGCACCTTTGAGAACGAGAGACGGAAGTTTGGAGCAGAAGATTTCATGGAGTAAGTCTACTTCCATAGCTGCATTGAGCAAAGTGATACCTTTGCGTACTGAACCAGGCGAATGTAGCTGTGCCTCTGAATTCTGCCAGCAAAAGACATTTACCAGGTTTTTAACTGAGAAATACATTTACTGTATATACTCGAGTATAAGCCGAACCGAATATAAGCCAAGGCACCTAATTTTACCACAAAAAAACTGACCAGAGTATAAGCCAAGAGTGGTAAATTTCAAAATAAAAATAGATACCAATAAAATTACATTAATCGAGGCATCAGTAGGTTTTAATGTATATATAGGCATATAGATATACAGGTATGTATATAGGATTTGAAAGGACCTGCAAACACATGAGGGAAAAATTCATATATAAAATTAATGTATATAGATAGATAGATAGAGATATATAAGTACATAGGGATTGCAAATGCTTGCAGGGGGTTAATGCCTATATATCTGTAGGAGAGATTAACAAATATTTCAGGGGAAAATCTATATATATATAAAAGAGTGATGGCATCACGGCGACCCACAAAACAACAAAACTACAGGCCCCCCAACCTCTAAATTTGACAACACAACCCATCATCCACGGCTCTAGGTTGATACAACAAAAAGAAAAGAAAAATAAAGTCCTAATTAGAGAGAGAGGAATAATTGTTTTTATCCAATTGCTGCCAGTTAGAAGGCTAAGCTCCTCCAACTTGATCTCCTAGCAACCCAATAAAAAATAATAAAAAACACTAAAAATAATTAAAAACACTAAAAAATTAATACAATAAAATACTATAACAGAAAATAACTAAAAATAATACAAGAAAATAATAAAATATAATAAAAATATAACTTACAATAAAATTTATTAAAAAAAATACAAATAACGTCAAATAAAAATTACACAATTTTTAACCAATACCACCACCACTTTGCCACAGCAACGCGTGGCCGGGCACAGCTAGTGCTTTTATAAGATGAATGGATATATATTTTTCTTCTTCCTGACTTGCAAGGGCTTCTTTCCCTTTTCAAAACATTCCCTTGGTTAAGAGCGAGGGAGGCTTTGGAAGAGAAAACACACTGATAAGGGAGGGTAAGAGAGAAATATATCATCTATTGCAAGCAATGGCTTTCAGGTTCTGTTGTCTGGCCTTGATCCCATTATAAGCTGAGGGAGGCTTTTTCAGCTCAAAAAAAGGGCTGAAAAACTCAGCTTATCTTCGAGTATATACTCTAAGTCTTTGGGCACTTATCCAGACGAATACGGCTGTGCCTCTGAATTCTGCCACCAAAAGACATTTACCAGGTTTTTAACCGAGAAATACATTTAAATAGTATATTTTGTTCTGCTAAATATGTTACAACAAAGATTAAAAACCGACCGAAGATTAGGAAGATAGGGAGATGCGTAGTGACACATCAAACGGATCTATCACATGTTGTATTTGTAATTCCATCCTTTGGTTACATCACAGACTATTGAGTCTTAGCCATTTCCTCGAAACCATTGTCTTGCAGCCTTAATTATCTCCCAGATAGGTGGTGATGAATGCAAGACGAGCATGCTGGTTGTTTTATGTGCTGTTCTGTAATTAAAACCAGAAGCACGATAAAAAAAAAACACACACAAGCACAAACTTTTGAAACAGAGAGAAATCTTTCATTTTGGCTGCCAACTCTGAAGTTGATAAATGTTTAAAAAAAGATGCTTAAAAGGAAATATGGATTATGTTTTGTCACAAATCATAAGGTCTTCTTTTCAAACTTGCCAAGACTTTTCTATCTAATGTTTTCCAATTTTTTTCTTCTTCTTCTGATTTTCTTTTCTTTTGGCACGAATCCATTGCGCTGAGGTTTGCTTCACACATCCTTGGGAAATTATTCTTCATTGTCATGCTAACTGACTCCGGCTCTTGATCCAAAATGACTATACCGTTTACCCAGTATTTATTAAGCTCCGTGGGGCTCATGATGTCTCTGGCCACGATCCAATGTTGTATTATAGACGAATTTCCTTCCTGGTTCAGGATTTGTTGCCTGCTAGAATTGGCTCCAAAGAGGTCCCAATCCCACCCAACACAATGTAAGATCGAAGGAAAGGACGGACTTGTGCTTTTGGAAGAAGAAGTGAGATCCAGTGGGAGTTCCCAGCACATATAGGTTTTATTTGTCAATCAGTCACTTGTGTAAACATTGGGCTTTTCAGAAGGCGTTCTTTTCTGTGCCTCACCTCTTTTTTTATGACCTACTAGCTTGGGGACCCGGCGGAGCCCGGGACATTAGAGAAAATTGTGTGCCAAGTTTGGTCCAGATCCGAAGTGGGCTGTTTCAGTGCTGTGTCTATAAGGGTGAACTACAACTCCCAGTGCCAAAGGTCAATCACCCCGAAACCCTGCCTGTATGCACAGTTGGGCATGATGAGGCAGTGTACCAAGTTTGGTCCAGATCCGACGTCAGCTGGGTTCAGTGCTGTCTGTATAAGGGTGAACTAAAACTCCCAGAGCAAGAAGTGAGTGAAGCTATTTGGTCCATCATCCCCCAATCTGCCCCAGTGTTATGAATAACTTTTCAATAACTTTAAAGCATGGGTTCTTTTTATTGCAGTTTCAGTCTGAGAGGTATAGCAGAACTTTTACAGAACAACAAAGAACAACATTTAGACATACAGACATACAGATTCTATGCAACTACATTGGATTCACAAACAACCTACAGTTACATTGGCTAAGAAACAAACAAAGGGGGGGGGGTACATTTCATTCTTCATTCACACACAACATGCATCCATCTTCATGCACACAAATATTACCATATTCTTTCTCCCTTCTTGGAGAAGCACCTGCTTAGGCCAGACCCAGCTTCCACTGCTGCCTGCCAAGACATAGTTCCAAAACGCCAAAATGCTAAAACTTCAAAAAGACCATGACTTCAAAACGCACTCCTTCCTCTTTCCCTGAGAAAAGGAGGCCCCAAACAGTGAACAGAATCCTGTTTTCCCAGAGCAGATCTGCCACTCCCAAGGACACCATCTCCACTGAGCATGGCGGGTGAACAGCGTCGCTGTCTGTCACACCTTCTGGATTGTCATAAGGTCACTTATATAGCAATATTTTGCTGATGATGTTGTCCCAAAGTTGTAAATGAGTGATAGTGATAGACGTCTTCCATCCTGGAATATCCTCAGTTTCCTGGACCAGATGTTGATTCCTCTTGATTGGTGTTAGCAAACACAAGCAGCTCTGCCCCAAAAGTTCATCAAGTTAGCAAATGTTGACAGATGTTAACAGATGTAAACATTTCTCTTATCAGTCGCAGTTCTTATCACAGTTTGCCAGGCAAGTCAACTCTTTCAGGTCTCGTTAGCAGGTTTTAATTACAATTCCTGAGCAGAGAGTTAATGGTTTGCAGCATTAGTCTACAGACTGGTGTCTTCAAATGTACCAACTCACTCATTCTTCCATTCATACTACGTATCATATATGCATATTTTGGTCACATCAGGACAGAAAGGGGTTAATGGTGGTTCTGTATGCCAAGTTAGGTCCAGTTCTGTCACTGGTGAGTCTCGCAGTGGCCTGTGGGAGCCGTAGCAATTGAAAGTACTACAAATCCCATCACCAAAGGTCCATCATCCCACAAATGGCACCAGGGTGTAAAGTGCATCATGGGGATTAAGTGTGTCGAGTTTGGTCCAGATGCGTCATTCGTGGAGGTCGTAGTTGTCCGTGTGTAAGTGGCGGCCAATCAGAAAGCTGCCACATACTCGCATACAAACATACATACATACAAACATTGACTTTTTATATATATAGATTTAATTTTTCTGCATCGTTTGTTACGTGTTTTCTCGCGTCCTGTGCTTCTTGCACTTCAACCTTCTCTCGCTTCCCACGTTGTGATGGTGATATAACCTGACCATAGACATTGGCCTCTATTGTATTCTTATTAAGGAGCTGAAGCAAATGCAGTTCGAACTGTTTTCCTTCGCCGCTCTTGGTTCTTTTAAATATTTAATGGGCACCATCCGTTCCCTATCCTAGTCGGTTAAGAGCCAGGACTGCAGCAAAGAGCCTAGGAAATGCGTGCTTGGAATAGAAGCTGGACCGAAATCTCGGTCTTCGTCTCAGCCAGCCAAGTTGTTTATTGCATTGTTTTTAGGTGGTCTCTTGAGTAAGGGTATATATGATACAATTATCAAGAATTGGATGGTTCAATTGAGCTGTTTGCGTATCAGCTGAATTTGTATTATGCCAGATGAACCAAAATCTAGAAAACGTACCTTGTTGTGCTAAATCAGTGCTCCTTAAACCTTTTCCTCTGGCAATTCCACATTGATGAAGACATTTTTCATGAAGCACCCATCATTTTATTTATTTATTTATTTATTTATTTATTTATTTACAGTATTTATATTCCGCCCTTCTTTCTCATCCCGAAGAGGACTCAGCGCGGATCACAATGCACATATACATGGCAAACATTCAATACCATTAGCCATGCAACATATAAACAGACACAGAGCCAATTTAACATTTTCCAGCTTCATGAGGCTGTGCTCGATTCCGGCCACAGAGGGAGCTGCCGCTTCACCGTCCACTTGTGAGACCGAGTCCTGATGGTAGTACTTCCTCATTCCTTTCTGCAAGCTGCTGGAAGTTTTTATGATGTCGTAAATTAGTTAGAGCCCCTGTGGCGAAGTGTGTTAAAGCACTGAGCTGCTGAACTTACAGACCAAAAGGTTGCAGGTTCAAATCCCGGGTGTGGAGTGAGCGCCCGCTGTTAGCTCCAGCTTCTGCCAATCTAGCAGTTCGACAATATGCCAATGTGAGTAGATCAATAGGTACTGCTCCGGCAGGAACGTAACGGCACTCCATGCAGTCATGCTGGCCACATGACCTTGGAGGTGTCTACGGACAACGCCGGCTCTGGCTTAGAAATGGCGATGAGCACCAACCCCCAGAGTCAGACATGACTGGACTTAACGTCAGGGGAAACCTTTACCTTTTTAAATTAGTAAAATTACCCTCCCTGGGTAAAGCGGTACCTAAATTTTCTACTTGACAGATGCAACTGTCTTTCAGGCTGCTTAGGTCAACAACGAGCTAGGCTATTACATGGTTGGGAGCTCAATCCGACCCGGGCTTCGATCTTATGATCTCTTGGTGAGTAGTGATTTATTGCAGCTGGCTACTAACCAGCTGCGGCACAGCCCACCCCCCATATGTAGTTATGGACCTCAGGTTTAAGAAGCTTGGCTCTAAATATGTTGCCTCAATAGCATAAAAAGACAGGAGTCTTAATTCTGCTCTCTGGAAAACTCACTATGAAGACATACCCATTCTAGTTTTCATACAGTGTAGGAAACAGTTTCGGTAAATGCATATCCACATGGTAAAATTACTGTTTCAGTGGTAAGTACTTAGGGTCAGGTTGCCTGGCAGCGAAAGGACCCTTAAAAATGCTCTTCCAGCCTTTCCTTCACAATTTCCGAGGGAGAAAATGCCACCTTCCTCCCTGCAGTTTGTTCTGTTGCTTAAATAGAACAGTGGGACATTTGTTTTATAGCACTTAGCCAAAGTCTCTCTGTAGTGTAACTTACTGCCTCAAGTTATATCCTTAGTGGATAATAAGGCAGTTCTTTGCATCCCTCTTATTTCACCCCGCTTTCTAAATCAAAGGCAATGGCTGAAATGTCCTGTTCCTGTCCCCTTTGCAGAAGCGATGTCTCTTCTTGAGCCTTTTATGGCCTTTGTAGGTCTCTTGGCTCATTCAAAATCTGTCCGAATGCATCTTCCTTTGTGGCTTGGAACCGAGCACATCACTCCGACACAGAAATTCTCCGCATTAAGTAGTGATGTTCTTGTGATTTGGCTGCAAGATTCCCTTAACCATTTCCCATGAGATGAACTGACATTTCTCTTCTGCCTTGCCAGAGAATCTATATGCTAGACCAGGTGCATGATAACAGGAGAGCAAATGTGGGATAGTTCTGGCCGATAATTTCCCATAGATGACTTGATTGGTTCGTTTGAACCAAACCAAACTCCTGAATATGATACTTGAATCTGATGGGAAGACAATCCTATTTTGACTCTCGGTCCCCCAAGTAGCAATTACATAGGGTTGCTGAGAGTTTTCTGGACTGTATAGCCATACAGCCCAGAAAACTCACAGCGACCCAGTGATTCCGGCCATGAAAGCCCTCGACAACACAGCAGTTATTGTATATACTCGAGTATAAGCCTAGTTTTTCAGCCCTCTTTTTAAGACTGAAAAAGTCCCCCTCGGCTTATACTCAGGTGAGGATCCTGGTTGGCTTACATTTGGGTCAGCTTATACTCGAGAATATATGGTACATTTATTATTTTTCTCTATTATTATTGGTATTATTACATTTATTATTTTTCTCTATTATTGTTGCTACTATTACATTTATTTTACTCTATTATTATTATTATTATTAATAATAATAATAATAATAATAATAATAATAATACATTTATTATTTCACTCTGATCTTATTATTATTATTATTATTGCATTTATTATTTTACTCTATTTATTATTACATGTATTATTTTACTCTATTATCATTAAAAGGATACATAAGCACATTTACATTGAAGAAGATGAGAATAATGATTTGATCAGAGTTGGGCAGTCTTATCTTAAATTTGAGCTTTATGTAAGCCGACCCAAATATAAGCCGAGGCACCTAAATTTTACCTCAAAAAAACTGGGAAAACATTGACTCCAGTATAAGCCAAGGATGGTAAATTTCAGAAATAAAAATAGATTCCAATAAAATTACATTAATTGAGGTACCAGCAAGTTAAATATTTTTGAATATTTACCATATTTCAAAGAAAAAACAGTAAACTAGCTCTGTAGGTGGAAAAATAGGGTCAACAAAAACAATATGGTATTAACAATAACTTAACAACAACAACAATAAAACTTCATTTGTACCCTGCCCTATCTATGTCCCCATAGCGACTCAACATAGTAACAGGCTACATTTAATGCCTATATAAACAATGCAGAGCTAGATATAGATCTATAATTATATATACTAATTTCACATACGCATTTTCCCCTGAAACGTTTGCAAATCCTCTCTATATATGTGCATTTCCCTCCTGCATCTATCTAGAAATATCTATATATGTGTGTGTATGTGTACATTTCCCCTGTAGTATTTCCAAGCCCTATATATCTATATTCATATATCTAGCTAGACATCTCTCTATATATAGATAATTATATCTGCATATAAGACTTGCAAACATGTGAGGCAAAAATTCATATATAAAAACAATGTATACACATAGATACAGATATACATTAAATGGGAATCTCTGGATATCTATATGTATATAGGATTTGCAAAGACTTGCAAACATATGAGGAGAAATTCATATATAAAATTAATATATAGAGAGAGTGATATAAATATTTAGGTACATAGGGATTGCAGGGGAAGTGCCTACATATCTGTAGCAGAGCTCAACAAATATTTCCGGAACAAATATTTTTATAAGATTAATGGGCTCTTCTTCCTGACTTGCAAGGGCTTATTTTCCTTTTCAAAACATTCCCTTGGTTAAGAGTGAGGGAGGCTTTGGAAAAACACACTGATAAGGGAGGAGAGAAATATATATTGAGGTTGTTGTATGTTTTCCGGGCTGTATGGCTATGTTCTAGAAGTATTCTCTCCTGACGTTTCACCCACATCTATGGCAGGCATCCTCAGAAGCTGTGAGGTATGGAGAAACTAAGCAAGGAAGGTTTATATTTATATCTGTGGGAAGTCCAGGGTGAGGGAAGAACTCTTGTCAGTTGGAGGCCAGTGTGAATATTGCAGTTAATCACCCTAATTTGCATTGAATGGCTTCATCTACTGGCTACTTTCTGCCTGGGGGCATCCTTTGTTAGCTGCCCCTAGTTCCCATGTCTCAGAGTGTTGCTTCTTATTTACTGTTCTGATTTTTGAGTTTTTTAATACTGGTAGCCAGATTTTGTTCATTTTCATGGTTTCCTCCTTTCTGTTGAAGTTGTCCACATGCTTGTGGATTTCAGTGGCTTCTCTGTGTAGTCTGACATGATAGTTGTTGCAATCATATATTGCAAGCAATGGCCTGGCTTGACCTTGACCCCATTATAAGCCGAGGGAGGCTTTTTCAGCTGATAAAAAGGGCTGAAAAACACGAGTATATACGGTAGATATGGGATGGGAGGCCGCTCTCGTAACAAACTCAACAGAAAACAAGCAGTGTGAGTTGTAAAAAGTTTCACTTGGCTCTGGTTCACACAGCCCTTTGCCTCCTGGCTGTGACAAGATGCTTTGGCTCCCGTTTCCCAGCTTTGGAGCCAGAGCTTGAAGCTGATACAGCTCCTTTTTCTTGTAGTAATTTCCATCTCTGTTCTGGCTGAGGCGATGAGTCCGCAGATAGCGTTTGGAGCGAATAAGAGCCTCGACTCCGAGGGAGGTGGAACGTAATTGTAGTAGATGAAGGGCACTCTTGATAACTTCTCCAAGAGTGCAGAGATTAGACCGTAATCATTGTTTGTAAGCAGAGGAGAATGAGAGGTAATCAGCCGGGCGGTCTTGACGGATTATTCCTGGAATTAATACCATCTTCCGCCTTGCACTTGCGTAGAGCGGCACAGATTAACAAATCTTGTTATTTAGCAGCAGCATCCCTGAACCTGGAAGGCCCATCGGCATTCATTTGGGAAACCAAGAGATGCTGAAGGCTTGGGAGGGTTGTATCATTTGACACAATATGTTTGCTCAAGAGTCACCCTTTAGTCTCATTAAAATCAACAGGATTAATTCGTCAGGACTAATATGAGAAATCCAGAGCAGAGACATGGACTCCACAATATGTATTTTTTTTTATTGTGTCGAGTGAAGAACAGAGGGGACATGCCTCTCCCAGTACAATCCACAGACCTGTCGGGCTCATTGGGTTTTTCATTCGGAGCTGCCTCTGCACAAACACAGCTGGAAACAACTGGAGAGTTTGTAATTATTTGTTGCCAACTCAGAGGAAGAAAATGCCACAGCTTAATTGCGTATGTTAATTAATTTAAATGTATGCAGATTTGAAATTGCATGGCATTGAGCCTAAGCATAAAAAATAAATAAAACCGCTGAGTTTCAAGAGATGTGATATATAAAAGACAACACAAATAAGTGGCTGCGGAGCCGATTTGCATAGAACGAGAGGAAGCTGGAGCAATCTTGTTTGATGTCTGCGTGTCGCAATGCCTGATGATAAGGAACTTTGGCAACAGGTGGGATCACGCCGAATGAACATCCAGGGCCAGACATGCATAGTACATACACTTCGGTATCTCCTGCCGAACTGTTGGAAGACTGAGATGAAAGAGACCAACCATTTCCATTGATTTGCTTGGATTGGGCAACTACCAGAGCTGAACTACTTCTTCAAGGAGACCTTTGAGAGTTATCCACAAAAATTTGGCCTCTAAATGCCCCCGGACACCCTATAGAAAGTGTGATGGGCATGTTTCCTACTTTTGTTGCCTCCTGATCCATCTGCACAAGCCTTATCCTGGGATGAAACCGGTCTTGGTGGGCAAAGACATGCAAAACTGTCCCTCCATGGCATCGAGGAAGATCTTGTTGTGGTAATCTCTGAGCGGTTAGACTCAATTTAACCCTCTCTGGGGGAGATTCCACCAAAAACAGCAGAGTAGCAAAAGCTTTCAAATGCAGCAGTTACTTACACAGGGCGAGCAAAGAGAAGCCTTTGAACATTTAGGATTGCAATGGACTGCAAAGTCTCAATAAAAGTTCAAAAAACATTTATTCAGGTAAAAAGAACTCCATTGTAGATAGAAAGGCTTGGGAGCTGTCTAGTCTACTCTAGATTGGTTTCTAAGGAAAAATAACAAACATCTCAATAGTTACATCTTGCCAGGAGGGATGGCGAGATGCTTCTTGTTAGCTAGAAGAACAAAGGGAGGAGAGAACCAAAATGGTTCCAACCTCATGGTCCAGTTTATTGGGGCCATAAAAGACATTCTGACCAATGAGAAATGAGTGTCCCTAAAGATTCACATTTCTACTAACTTCAAAGTAAGGGATGTGACGTACACAGGATAGAGTGAAACACAGTAAAGCCTGTCTAGGCCTGCTTTGGAAACAGGGAAAGGATTCTCTCAATCTAACTCTATCATCTATCTAACTACATCTAGACTTGAGTAGTCCAGGGTGATTCCCAACAGATCTCAATGTCATGGAACCAAAATCTGAGAAACATAGGAGTCCTGAATGCAGTCTGTGGACCACACTGGTTTAGGGATGGAGTTCATGCTTTGCAACCTTGGCATTTCCTTGCAATCCTTGCAACTGGGAGCTGTCTTGAGATCTCGAGAGCTTTGGCCATTCATTGCAAATTGGAGCATGGAATTACTACAGCCACTTTCCTGACATTATGAAACTTTTCTGACTTCCTTGCTCCTTTACCTATCCAACGTTGAGTTCCTTCCATGTTGTTACATAGAGGTAAGGTGTTTCTATGCAGAGGTCCCCTTGGGAAGAGTTATCTAGATTGTAACCTGTTTGTTTTAAAGTCACTTTCAGGACCATACAAATCTGCTTATCTGCTAAGTGCTGGATCTGGCTAGCAACCGCCGGCATCTTTGCCAAGCCGAAATATATAATTAGCCCTGCTTGACAAACCAGAGGAATAAATTAATCCAGAAAACAAATCAGCCCAGCCAGTTCTAAGGCTTGAGAAAGAATGAAAGAATGCTAGAGTAGTCCTCCCAGATGGTGGCTTTTTGTGGGGCTGAAAGATATCCCACTTCTGATGGTCGGCTTGAATCTGGGGAGCAGGGTGAACTCCCACTGTTAGCCCCAGCTTCTGCCAACCACGCAAATGTGAGTAGATCAATAGGTATTGTTCCGGTGGCAAGGTAACAGTGCTCCATACAGTCATGCCAATAGGCATATGACCTTGCAGGTGTCTACGGACAATGCCAGCTCTTCAGCTTAGAAATGGAGATGAGCACCAACCTCCAAAGTTGGACACAACTAGACTTAATGTCAGGGGAAAACCTTTACCTAGCAGACTTTCCTGTGCGTAGCAAACAAAGAATTTATACCTTTTGCTTATCTAAAATTGACCAATGGCTTAGGGTCTTCCTCACCTTCCACATCTACTTGGCATAAGTGATACATGCAAATGTGAGTAGATCAATAGGTTCTGCTCTGGTGGCAAGGTAACGGTGCTCCATACAGTCATGCCAATAGGCACATTACCTTGGAGATGTCTATGGACAACGCCGGCTCTTCGGCTTAGAAATGAAGATGAACACCAACCTCCAAAGTTGGACACAACTAGACTTAATGTCAGGAGCAGAGGCGGTTCAACCACCAGGCCAACTAGGCAGTTGCCTGTGGCGCCATCTCGTTGGGGGCGCCATCGAGGCAACTCCTGTCTCCTGCGGCCTGCCTCCGCAAGGTATTGAACTGCTTATTCTGTTGATTTGTTGTAAAACATGATGTTTTAGTGCTTAATTTGTAAAATCTTAATGTAATTTGATGTTTAATAGGCTTTTCCTTAATCCCTCCTTATTATCAAACATTTTAGCTTATCCAGCGCTTTTATTTTTCAGTAATTGGTTTGGGGTGGGGTGCCAAAATTCTGTTCGCCTACACTTGAAAAATACCTAGGGCCGGCTCTGGTCAGGAGAAAACCTTTGCCTTTACCTAGCTGACTTTCCTTCTTTGTTTTCACATCTCAGGTTGACCAGAGTGCAATAATGTAAGACAATTACTTTCAAAGGATCCTGGCTCAGGAGGGAAATCAGGCAGAAAACTCAGATGCAAAAAACAAAGTTTATTATCATAGCTATGATAAGGCAGAACAGCCGTAGGCACCCACTCTAGTGGGTCTGTACTATGCAAATGGCCGGCGCAACATGTGCGTAGCAAACAAAGAATTTAAACCTTTTGCTTATCTAAAATTGACCAATGGCTGAGGTTCTTCCTCACCTTCCACACCCACTTGGCATAAGTGATACCTGTGACCTCACTTGTTGATTTTAAGCTAACTTTTGGTCTTGGAACTTTCTGGAGAAAGGTACCAGCTCACAGGAAGGGAGGAGCATATGTAGAGGCAAAGCTACGTAGGCAATAGTTTACTATTTTCTGGCTTATGGTCCCTTCAATACCTGCCCTCCAACTCCACTGAAAGCCAAGAACTTCCCAATGCCCGGTGTTGGCTTTTGCTTGCCCACAGCCTCTTGCCCACTGCCACTGGCACCATCCTTGTACTTACTGCATTGTGTTTACAGGCACAATGCCTGAGCGCATACGTGCTGTCCTTTAGGTTTGCAGGGACTGGTATAACTGTTGTTTCTGATGGATTGTTAATACATCCCCAACTCCTAGCAGCCAGGCTAATAAAAGTAATAAGTTCCTTGGTCGTCACTTCCCACAACTGGAAGATTTATGGCTCTAAACAGCGACGGAGCAGCCAGGGAAGTGGAGAGCTTTCTCGGAGAAACTTTAATATTTCACACAGTTCCTTTCCATTGCTTCTGCTCTGCCTTCAATGAGGAAGGGATCAAATTAGGAGACCCAGTGGGAACAGAAAGGGATGTTATGTTCTCCTTGTCGCAGCTCAGGAACTGTCAACGGCCCTTATGAGAAAGCTCTGTTTTTTGGCAAATTGCAATGGTGGCATTGAAGTTTCCTCCAGGCAGAAATTTAGCACAGTGAGCTTTTTCACTTAAAGAGCATGTTGTTTTAATTCAGCGCCACATCGGTTTTAATTTGTATGAAAAGAATAACGAGGAACTTTATTTTCACTGCCGCTTCCCATTTGGAAAAAAAAATGCATGCACACATATACATGGGTTTCCAAAAATAAATATGAAGTCTGTATAGAGTGTTGGAAATGGCTGATGAGGAAAAGGAAAAGACCGGAGGCTGTTAGAGATTGTGGGAGTTGAAGTCCAAAACTCCTGGAGGGCCAAAGGTTTGCTTGTTATAGTATTTATTTATTTATTATTTATTTACATCATTTATATTCCGCCCTTCTTTCTCACCCCGAAGGGGACTCAGGGCGGATCACATTACACATATAGGCAAACATTCAATGCCTTTTTAACATAGAACAAAGACAAGACATACATAGGCTCCGAGCGGGCCTCGAACTCATGACCTCCTGGTCAGAGTGATTCATTGCAGATGGTTGCAGCTGGCTTGCTCTCCAGCCTGCGCCACAGTAGATAGGATTTGCTGGAAAACAAAAGGCGGATAGTAGGAAGTAATATACTGTATATACTCAAGTATAAGCCTAGTTTTTCAGCCCTTATTTTAAGACTGAAAAAGCCCCCCTCGGCTTATACTCGGGCGAGGGTCCTTGTTGCAAGGGACTGTCCATTGTTCCTGCAGCAATCTGAATAAAATCCATCCATGTTTGTAGCAATGTCACCAATAGGTCTTCTGCTCTAGAGGCAGTTGAACCAACAGTTCAAGTCTACCACTTGGTATTGATGAATGAATGCATTGGAACATGCTTCAGCTGTGCTGTTACGGGATGGATAGTGTTGCAAGGAGGCTGGCCAAACAAGTAATTTTGGAAGGAGATGGTCCATACTTCAGTTTGAAGGAAATAAATAAATTAAATAAATAATTTTGGAAGGAGATGGTCCATACTTCAGGTTGAAGGAAATAAATAAATTAAATAAATAATTTTGGAAGGAGATGGTCCATACTTCAGTTCGAAGGAAATAAATAAATTAAATAAATAATTTTGGAAGGAGATGGTCCATACTTCAGTTCGAAGGAAATAAATAAATTAAATAAATAATTTTAGAAGGAGATGGTCCATACTTCAGTTCGAAGGAAATAAATAAATTAAATAAATAATTTTGGAAGGAGATGGTCCATACTTCAGTTCGAAGGAAATAAATAAATTAAATAAATAATTTTGGAAGGAGATGGTCCATACTTCAGTTCGAAGGAAATAAATAAATTAAATAAATAATTTTGGAAGGAGATGGTCCATACTTCAGTTCGAAGGAAATAAATAAATTAAATAAATAATTTTGGAAGGAGATGGTCCATACTTCAGTTCGAAGGAAATAAATAAATTAAATAAATAATTTTGGAAGGAGATGGTCCATACTTCAGTTCGAAGGAAATAAATAAATTAAATAAATAATTTTGGAAGGAGATGGTCCATACTTCAGTTCGAAGGAAATAAATAAATTAAATAAATAATTTTGGAAGGAGATGGTTTATCCTTCAGTTCGAAGGACTTGGGAAGCATCTGTCTCAATGGGGAGATGTTTGTCCATTCTGGGAAGGCTCCATGGTGCACCCATCTGCCCATCATAAGCACTTCCAAAGTGAGCAGTTTGCATCATTAGCCTCTGTCTCCCAGTTTCCAAAAACTTTGCAGCGCTTCCAAGATACACCGACCTTGGGAGCCGCTTAGCAAGCCGTATTGGCAGATCTTGTCAGCTTCCTTCTGTTGGGCCTCATCAGCAGACACTTGCTCCAGAGCTAATGGGCCTTTGGGCCTGAACCGTACTGCAAACGGCCTCCGCTCACCACTTTGTCTTTTAATTGCATAGCTAACAGCCTAATGGAATTTTCCTTTTTTGCTTATGGTCCCACTCACTTTCCAACTTGGCTCTTTTGCGCCCAATTTTCCAAACTAAATATATTCCGCTCATTAAGGACTCCTTCCGTGCCAACGCCTCTGTTTCGAGAGTCAGCTGTTTTCCCTCCCTCTAGTTATTTTCAAAGCTAGGAAACTGGACACGCAGTTTACCTCCTCCTTGGGAATATATTTAGCATGGATGGGAACTTACTTCCAACGCCATTGACTTTGCAAGTTGCCAAGAACGGAGCTTCTTCTCCGCTTTTGGTGAAACATTCGGCCTGTTCCTTCTTTCCAGCGGAGACAATGTGTGGAAAATATTTTCCCCCCAGGAATTAAAAAAAAAAACCTGTTGGAAAATCAGCATAATGCTGTCGAGAACTTGTGCAAATGAATTCATTACTTCAAGTAACACTTTTCAATGAGTAATCGACTCACATTCAGGTCTCCCACATCCCTTTCAGCTATTGCAATCAAATTATGCCGTTCAGAGCTATAATTTTCTGAATTTCTCTTGCGTGGTGTCGCCAAAGCTAGGAGAAGCGGGCGAGAGGATACGCGTGGCAACAGAGATATTAAAAGCACAGAGAATGCTGTCAGAAAACACGACTTCCCTGCAGACCAAGCATGTAGGCTTTTGCAGCCCTGTTGCTTCCTAAAGCAACGCTAGAATTAAATTCTATTAACTCAAATGCAAGAGCAACCGCATAGCAGCCTGCAGGCCACATATACCTAGTTCAACTAGTTGTAGTTTCTGGTGGTTTTCTTTTACTCATATCAGTTTCTTTAGTATGTGTATATTATTGCGCCAAATTGCTATGTGTGTGTGTGTGTAAAGAAATCCTCGCAAAAGTTGTTTGCGATAGATCTCTGCAAAAGAGCTCAGCTTTTTGCAGAGGCAAAGCCACGCCTCAAACAATGTATCTGTTTGCTGGCAGATGGCTGGTTTTGTCAGTTGGGAATCTGGCCTTCCAGAGAGAGCACAGAAAAGACATGCTCTCTAGCTACGGTCAAGTAGCAGTTTGAATATGCTATGCTGGATATATTGAATGCTGATTGATTAGTTATTGATCTTATGCAACTACATGGGCATTGTACGATTGCAGAACTGTTTTATATTTCAACTCAACAAGCAAGAGTAAAGTTCCTTTTGTTCTTTCAATTCCTCTGCCTGGTGTGAGTTTTCTTTGCACATGGTGTTAACTGGACACTGCTGTTTCCGCTATATTCATCCCTAACATATATATCCACGTACATATTTGCCACTGGATGAGGAAACACAGAGCATCTAGAGTGCATCTAAGACAAATAATATAGTTCCTTAAGCAGTGTTCTGTAGGTTGACTTACTATTATTATAGTTATTTATACTTTGCTTTATGATTCATAGCAGCTTGACTCAAAGCTAGCCAACCGTTCGAGTATAAGCCGACGCGAATATAAGCTGAGGTACCTAATTTTACCACAAAAAACTGAGAAAACATTGACTCCAGTATAAGCCGAGGGTAGTAAATTTCAGAAATAAAAATAGATACCAATGAAATTACATTAATTGAGGCATCGGTAGGTTAAATGTTTTTGAATATTTACATAAAGCTCAAATTTAAGATAAGACTGTCCAACTCTGATCAAATCATTATTCTCGTCTTCTTCAATGTAAATGTGCTTATGTATCCTTTTAATAATAATAGAGTAAAATAATACATGTACGTAATAATAATAATAATAAATAATAATACAGGAAAATAATACATGTAATAATAAATAGAGTAAAAAATAAATGCAATAATAATAATGATGATGATAATAAAATCAGAGTGAAATAATAAATGTATTAATAATAAAAAATAGAGTAAAATAAATGTAATAGTAGCAACAATAATAGAGAAAAATAATACATGTACCATATGTTCTCGAATACAAACTGATCCAAATATAAGCCAACCAGGACCCTCGCCTGAGTAGAAGCTGAGGGGGGCTTTTTCAGTCTTAAAAAGAGGGCTGAAAAACTAGGCTTATACTCGAGTATATATAGTATATTAAATCTGGAAATGCATGAAACCAGTGGCTCAGTAATGGTTTATGGCTGGGATATCTGATTGATCACTTTCTCCCATATGAGTCTGACTTAGTTTCAGATTACCAGATTCATACAGTAAGGCTTGATCTGTTGGAAATCTACCCAGAACCATCCCCGTGGAAGTGAATGACAGTTATAGGAGTCTTGGCAGTTTCAAGCAAAGCACAGCACTTGATCAATGTTTCCTTTTGTGTCATTTTGTACAAGTCCACAGGAATTTTTTCTGTATTGATGGAAGCACATAGTCTCGCTTTTCAGCTTCCGAGGTTTTAATAATGTATTCCTTTCTCGTGCTTAATCCACTTCTCAAAATCCATTGCTAAATCTCTGTGTGCTTTGCTTTGTGTGGTGACTCGCTTTCTGAGAGAACCTCTTCATTTTCTATTCCTGCTATTATTTAACTAGGTTATTCTTCTCCAAACTGGCTCCAAGAAGCATGCTGACTGGGAATAGTGGGAATTATGATCCGGCACATATGGAGAAGGTTGCATTTGCAGGGCTTTGAGCCTGCTTCATTGTCCTGCAATAGGATCCCAAATTGTAGTAACAGAACCAGTAAACCGAACTTTAAATTGGCTTTTATCAGAAACTTTCCTGCAGTTTCTCTTTAGCTGCTATTTGGTGAATGCTGGAAGTATTTGGAACAATTGCAAAAACGTAATTAACCTTTACCAAAGTCATTCAGAATGTCCTCTTGGTACGTTCGAGGTAGATGTGTCATGTCATTTACTTTGTTCTCTTTTTTACTGGAATCAAAAGTGCGAGGTGTTGGTGGCGACATGTTCAAAGACAGGAATGATGCAAGCTCATGCAATGTGCCGTGACAGCTTAGGGGTCGTGATGGTTGGAGTCTGTAGCTTCAAGCTTCCTAAATTGCAAGTCTCGTTGACTGGAGCAAGTCTTTACGAGACAACAAGAAAAGATAAGACCTAACCTGCTGAAACATTGAAAAAGAAGCAGAGTTGGATATGAATACAAAATGTGTTTGAGTGTAAAAATATATAACAAATATAATAATTCGCTAAAGTAATCAATTATTTAAATCCACTTTCTAAATAGCCACATGGGAGAAGGTCCATAGGACATGAATAATTTGCTGCGAGGTCTTCATTTAAACAGAATCTAGACCTTACAAAACGTAACAATAGAATAAATATAGATTTATACAAAGTAAAAATGTCCTTTCTCCTTCACACATCTCAACTATTTAAGATCCCTTGACTCCTTCATCTTCACATCTGCTCTCTACGTTAGGCTAACTTGAGAAATGGTGTTAACCCAATAGACTTCTGGTTGGTTGGGGTTCAACTAAAGCAGTGGTTCTCAACCTGCGGTTCCCAGATATTTTTGACCTTCAACTCCTAGAAATCCTAACAGCTGGTGAACTGGTGGGTTTTCTGGGAGTTGTAGGCCAAAAACATCTGGGGATGCCAGGTTGAGAACCACTGAACTAATGGTTCATGCCATTCTTGTCAGAGTATTTGTAGCGCAGCAGTAGTTGGATGGGAGCAGTGGAGCACAGAACCAAGAGACACTCAGAGACGTTGGTAAAACTATTTACAAAGTTTTACTGTATCAACACAAATAGACTAACAGACGACAGATGAACACAGGACTTGACTCTAGGCAGACAGAACTCAACTGAACTGACACAATCAATCAGCACAAACACTTGTGTCTGGATACTCCCTAGTTCCAGCCACATATCAAGATCATCACAGCTTCTTGGCAATTAACTCTTTCCACACTATAGCACATTCTGGATGATGCAATCAGTTGCAATACAAGCATGGCACAAATTGCATTTAAACACTATCAATACACAAATTCCACATTAACAATTCTAAGTCTTATTCATGAGGAACTCCAAAATGTTGTGTTTCATGCTTACAAAGACGTTTTACGAAGTATTTGGTAAGCCTTAGGTGGAGGAAGATGGACTTTTGTGATCAAGGAAAGAGACAACCGACTCAACCACATGGTTTCAATCTCAAAAAAATTCCCATTTGGCAAATTAAAGGTTTTCATCTCCCCAGTAGCTTCACATCTACCATGTGTTTCCCAAACCTTCAGATGATCTTTTCAATTACAGGGCTGTTTTTTTTTCAAAAACAGGAAAAAATATCCATGGGATATTTTTGTTGTGTATCTAAAGACCCAATAATAAAATGCTTGGATATGCACATCAGCATGATGGGGTGGAAGAAGGGAGAGTTTACATGGAGCCCATTTATAATTAACAAGGCTGGGAATGCCAGTTTACTGACTTCCCTCTGTTCATTTCACATTCCGTTGTGATGGTGCTAATTGATGATTGTAATTCAGTACAAATGTGCCCTAATTAAATTACCCATCAGTGGATGGGAGATTAACGATCGTAATCTAGGTGAGTGCGTGATTAAATTTAGGCTTGTCAATTTTCCCCCAGTTTTAAAAAGGACCAAGAAGGGCAAAGAGGGTGCATGCGTTCATTGAATGGATACACTCTTAGCTCCTTTCTTTGGAGCATTGGAATCATGACAGGTTGTGGAGACTGGATAGATGCATGGAAGATAAGGCTATCAAGAGGGAGTCTCATAATTATGACTGTTGCTGGGAAACATGACTGGGAGGAAATTCTTGCCCCCATATCCTACCTGTGAATTTCCTACTGGAGCAACTGGTTAGCCATCATGGGAAAAGGAAGCCAGACAAATTCGCATTTTGCCCGAATTCCTGTGTAGCTCTTATTTATATACTAGCTTGGGGACCCGGCGGTGCCCGGGTCTTTTGAGAAAGGCATTGTTTGCCTGTGTTCCAAGATCTAATGTTAGCTGGGTTCAGTGGGTGGAGATGAACTACAACTCCCATATGTAAGTCCCATCGTCCATGGTCTATCCCCCTCCAAACCGCACCTGGGTGTAGAGGCTTTGCGTGCCAAGTTTGGTCTTGATCAGTCATTGATGGGGGTCGTAGTAGTCTCTGGAAGTGTGTGAAGGTACTTCAAGTCCCATTATCCTTGTTATGTCCTCCCTCAAACTGTACCAGGACATAAATTGGGTCATGGGGGTATGTGTGCCAAGTTTGGTCTTGATCAGTCATTGATGGGGGTTGTAGTAGTCTCTGGAAGTGTGTGAAGGTACTTCAAGTCCCATTATCCTTGGTATGTCCTCCCTCAAACTGTACCAGTATGTAAGTTGGGTCATGGGGGGTATGTGTGCCAAGTTTGGTCCTGATCAGTCATTGATGGGGGTTGTAGTAGTCTCTGGAAGTGTGTGAAGGTACTTCAAGTCCTATTATCCTTGGTATGTCTTCCCTCAAACTGTACCAGGATGTAAATTGGGTCATGGGGGCTATGTGTGCCAAGTTTGGTCCTGATCCATCATTAGTTAGAGTAACAATGGTCTGTCAGAGACAAAGTGTTTGAAAGTACTCAAATCCCATAATCCTTGGTCCATCCTCCCCCAAAGTAGTGCAGCATGTAAAGTGTGTCATTTGGGATATGTGTGCCAAGTTTGGTCCATTTCTCTCTTTCCTGGTAGTCGCAGTAGTCTCAGGAAGTGAGTGAAGGTACTGCCAATCCCATCATCCATGGTCCATTTCCCCCAAATCTGCACCAGGGCATAAAGGGGGTCATGGGGGTTCTGTGTGCCAAGTTTGGCTCATTTCCGTCAGTGGTGGGCATTGCAGTGGTCTGTGAGTTGAAGCATTTCAAAGTACTGCAAATCCCATCATCTGTGGTCCATCCTCCCTCAAACAGCACCAGGCCGTAAAGTGCATCATGGGGGTTAAATGTGCCAAGTTAGGGCCATGTCCACCATTCCTGGTGGCCACAGTAGCTTGTGGAAGTGGCGGCAAATCAGCAAGCTGCCACATACATACATACACACATACAAACATTCACTTTCATTATATAGATGTACTAGCTGTGCCCGGCCCCGCGTTGCTGTGGCGTTGTCTGGTGGTGTTGGTGAGAAATTGTTGAGCTAGTGGTGGTATTGAATGTCTGTTGTATGGTTGTCTTTATGTTTAGTATGCATTTGGTTGTTTGTGTACTGTGAAAGTGGTGAGGGTAGAGGACACTGTTTATGTTGGATTAGTGAGACTATTGTATATTTGTAATCTTATATTATCTGCCTAGAACTTCTACACAGCTGTATAAAATACACACTGAAGTGAATTATCTGGCAGTGTGGACTCAAGATAATCCAGTTCAAAGCAGATAATATAAGATTCTAAATGGGTAATATAGCTGAGTGGAAGGGCCTTGAGTCTACACTGCCATATAATCCACTTAAAATCAGATAATCTGTATCTTATAGGCAGTGTGGAAGAGGCCTGAGGCCTAACTGTGCCTGTCCCCTGGACTGAGTAGGTTGCTAGGAGACCAAGTGGGTGGAGCTTAGCCCTCTAACTGGCAGCAATTGGTTAAAAACAATTATTCCTTTCCCTCTAATTAGGACTTTATTTTTCTTTTCTTTTTGTTGTATCAACCTAGAGGCGTGGATGATGGGTTGTGCTGTCAAATTTCGAGGTTGGGGGGGCCTGTAGTTTTATTGTTTTGTCCGCTGCCCTGATGCCATCACTCTTTTATATATATAGATATACATTTAGGAATAAGTAACGTTCCATCAATGTGGAAGAGGATGCTTTAGTATATGCTTGGGAAAGTGGAACTTTCCAATACTATGCACAAGGATGATAATTTATAATATGAGGAACTAGAGTTATCTCTTAAAGTCCTATGCATCTTCATGTTGGGTTAAATTCATGGTAGACAGTATGATACACTGAAAACCAAAGTGTTATGGGCCGGGCTGTGGCGCAGGCTGGTTAACAGGCAGCTGCAATAAATCACTGTGACCAAGAGATCATGAGTTGGAGGCCAGTCCTTGTTGGAGTGAGCACCTGACAATTAAAATAAAAAATAGCCCCTGCTCGTTGTTGACCTAAGCAACCCAAAAGATAGTTGCATCTATCAAGTAGGAAATTTAGGTACCACTTATATGTGGGGAGGCTAATTTACAACACCATAAAAATCATCCAGATGCCACTGGAATGAGGAAGTTGCCGTTGCAGTGGATGATGAAGCAGCTGCTCCCCCTGTAGCCGGAATCAAGCAGGAAGCTAGAAGCTGGAGAAGGTTAAATTGCCTCTGCGTCTGTCTCTGTCTCTGTTCTATGTTTATATGGCATTGAATGTTTGCCATATATGTGTACAATGTGATCCGCCCTGAGTCTCCTTCGGGGTGAGAAGGGCGGAATATAAATATTGTAAATAAATAAATAAATAGTTTTAGACTATGGCTCTGGCGACCTGGGCTTGGACATGGAAACCCACTGTGTGATCTTGAACAAGCCTCACCTTCTCAGTTCTCAGAGAAGCCATGGTAGATACATCTTGCCAAGGAAGTCCTGTGATAGGTTCTCTTCAAGGTCACATTAGTTGGAGACACCCAACGACGAGAATGGTGTATTGGTCAGAGTTTTATACTTGGATGGGAAGGTTTGGATTTGAGATCTTCAGAAGTCCCTCTTGCAAGTATCCTCACCTTCAGAGGAGATGAGCAGAGCAATATTGGTTGTGACACCTTTTCCATGAATCCTCTTATGATGTCAAATTTGTGATCTTCTTAGTTCCAGATAAAGCTTGTTTTATTTATCCAGGTGTTCACTGAATGTTCTTCAGCTTATGACTTAGTTAGTTTCAGCCACTCTGACAACATTGTTATGAAGAAAGGCAGTAGACAGAACATTTTGATTGTTGTTGTTGTGTGTCTCCAGGTTGTTCCCAACTCAAGCTGACCCTAAGGCCACAGGGTTTTCTTAGCAAAAATTGTACAGCAAGTCTTGTTTTTCTTCCAAGGCTATGTGAGAGTAACTTGTCCCAAATAGTAAGGGATTTCTTTGGCTGAGTGAGGATTTGACCCCTTGCCTCCAAGTCCCAATGCTCAAACCACTTCATCATGCCAGCTCTCTGTTTTAATAGCTGATCATTATTCTTTTGCTCCAATATTCGTTTTATTGGTTTGCCCGTTTTCAATGTCTCTGATATTGTTTATTTTTTCCCATTTGATTGTTTTCTTCCTAATTTTAATATTTTATTGTAATATTGTTTGCCGCTCTGGGAGCTTTTTAGCTGAAGAGGAGCATAGAAATATTGAAAATAAATGAGCACTGCCCGGAGCTCTTTGGGATATAAACAAGATGGGAAAAAATGTGTTTCAGAACAGTGGGAGGGGGCAAAGTCCTGAGAGTTGATGAAGTTGATAAAGTTAATGTGCATTTCAGAAAAAATTGATAGGCAACAGTTATTTCTCTTCCTCTCAAGCTAGTTAAGTCACTAGAATGTGGCATTGCCCAGTGAAATGGGTGGAGAGGAAGTCAGAGTGAAGGAAACTGTTGCTCTTCAGGCTCCCATTCCAATGAGTATCAGTTAACAAAGTCAAGGGTTGGAGCAATGCTTCCCAACTTGTGGTCCATGGACCACTAGTGGTCCACAAAACTAAAATATGGTCCGTTTAGTTATTTGGGGGTACTGATTCAGAAAATTGCATTGGATAGACCATATCAGCTCTCGTTTCCGATACAGAACATACGCCATCTGCTTACCCATGAAAAGTGCAACAATAAGCCTCCTGTCTGTTGCTTCTCCTCCTCCTCACTCCTCCTGAGCGGAGTCCTTCCATGTGGCACCTGGAGGTGCATTTGTATCTTCGTTGTTAGGTTAGGGTTATTTGGGGTGCTAATTCAGACAATTGCATTGGATAGATCACATCAGCTCTCATTTCTGATACAGAACATACGCCATCCAGTAGTCACCATCTGCTTGCCCATGAAAGGTGTGACAATAAGCCTCCTGACTGCTGCTTCTCCTCCTCCTCACTCCCCCTGAGCGGAGTCCTTCCATGTGGCACCTTGTGATGACCCATGGGCCTTGTAGTCCTGCTCATGACATTGTGATGCCTGATGAAGAAGAAAACTTGGGTTTTTTACCTTCCCAGTCAGAACTGGATTCTTCCCAGACAGATTCTTCCCAGCCAGATCTGGGAACCTTGCACCTGCAAGAGGGTTATGTTCCAGAAGTATGTCAAACAAACACTGAGGCTACATCTCCTGTGTTTTCTCGCCATGAGTTTTGTAAACAACAGAGAGGTTTGGAAGCGGCCTCGCGCAGGAGTGCTAGAATAATTGCTAAGAATTTAGCCAATTAAGCCTGCTTTCCATGAGAATCTTTAAGGAGTCAAACATCTGGTCTCAGAGATTAGCTTTCGTTTCTGGTTCCCAGAGAACTGCTCTCGGCGGGAAAGTTAGACTCTATATAGGTGTTTTACCCGCGGAGTAACTTTGCGGAGTCAATTCGTCAGCCTCCGGAGCGAGTTGTGTCTGGACAGCGCGCTCCGTTCCAAGCCTCGTTCCTGTTCAAGCCTTGTTCTTGTTTTCAAGCCTTCGCTCCTGCTTCCCAGCCTTGTTTACCTACGGACCTTGCCTCGCCTTTCAGGACTAAACCTTGCCTTGTTTCACGGATTTTACCAAGTAATTCCACGGATCTTGTTCTTGTTCCTTGTTACCTTGTGCCACGATTCAAGCCTTGTTTTCAAGTATCAAGTTAATTCCTAGCCTTGCTCAAGTTCATGGACTAAAGGACCTTGTCATCTCCCCTCACTTTGCCTGGCAAAGTGAGTGTTTCGGTTATTGGATTACAACTTTGGACCTTAATATTTCATATTGGACATTGTTTCTTTGGACTAATTTTGGCCTTTCCTGAAAGGTCTGCTTCTGGACTAACTTTTACATTTGCTTTTATTAACTTTATATATTTCCTTAATAAAGATATTAGATAGAATCTGGCCTCTGCGTATGGTTATTGGTGCTCTGTAGCCTGGGTCTTGACAGTTTGACTCCGCCACCCTAAGCACCAATTAACCTCGGCCAGAATGTCTACCGGAGCCGGACCTGGACCGGGCGGCCAGCCGATTACCTACACCATCGACAAGGATGAGGTGGACCGAATCCGTGATAAGCTCAATGCACAGGATGGGGAAATAAAGGGTTTGAAGGAACGCGGAATCCGTCTTCCGGCCATGGCGTTGCCAACCAAGTTTACTGGAGAAGCTTCTAAGGTTCATGTTTTCCGTCGCCAATGCCAAGCTTATCTAGAGGCCCGTGCTGCCGAGTTTCCCCAAGAAGACATCAAGGTGGCGTGGGTTTACAGTCTTCTAGACGGGCCAGCGGCCAACTGGGCGACGGCACTGTTCGACCAAGCCTCTCCACACCTAAGATCAGCGCAACGCTTCTTGGACCACCTTAAAGAGACTTGGGGAATCGAGGACAATTTGGAGGCAGCCGGTCACAAACTCCGCCGCCTCTTCCAAGGAGACAGACCCATGTCTCAGTACATAGCCGAGTTCCGAGTGCTGGCCCACAACACCGGCTGGAATGATGTTGCCCTCAGAGGACAATTTCGGGAGGGTCTCAACATTGAAATGCTGGAGGAAATCTCCAAGGTGGATCCCCCCCAAACGCTTGAAGCACTCATCGATCAATGTTTACGGGCTGAAGTCATGATTGCCAACAGGAAACAGTGGGTACGAGGCCAGAGCGGTAGAGCTGGGGCAAAACCCCCCGCTCCCGCCAGCGTTCAGCCGCGTCCAGTGTGGAGACCCCCACCACCATCCCCATACCCCAGAGGGAGCGAGGAGGTGCCGATGCAGTTGGGCAATGTGCGTCCCAGATTAGATGCCGCCGAGAAGGCCCGCCGCCAACGCCTAAATCTCTGTTGGTATTGCGGAAATGGGGGCCACTTCGCCAGAGAGTGCCCAGCCAAAGGGAAGCCCGCCGCCCGTCTTGCAGCGGCGTCCTCCACGGAGACGAAGGCGTCTGAGGCGGCTGGCACACAGCCGGCGGGGGAAGCCAACGACCGGGCGTAGAGAGGCTCGCCAACCCGGTCAAGAAACCCATTCAAGAGCCGCCAACCGGGGTCCTGTTCCTTCTAGTGGTCACCTTATGGTCAGCAAAAAAGGGACCCGTCATGATCCACGCCATGATAGACTCAGGAGCTACCAACAATTTCATTGATAGAGAGTATGCCGACTCTCTGGGATTACAATATCATGACTTCAAGAATGCCCGTGTGGTGCAAGCCATCGATGGCCGCCCTCTCAAGACGGGCCCCGTAAGCCAGTGGTCGGAACCCACCAGGATGTGGATAAGGGAACATATGGAAGAGATTTCCTTCTTTGTTACTGAGGTTCCCCATTTCCCTGTGATTTTGGGGATTCCATGGCTGACACTTCACGACCCAAGCATCTCCTGGTCCAACAGAGAACTGCAGTTTGCTTCAAAGTACTGCCAAAACCATTGCCTCGTAGCCAAGGTCTGCCATGCCACAGACACCGAGCCCATTATCACCTTGCCAAAGAAGTACTCCGAGTATTGGGATGTATTCAATGAAAAAGAAGCCGAAAAATTACCCCCACATAGACCTTATGACTGTGCCATTGACTTGGTGGAGGGGGCCCCGATCCCGCGAGGGCATCTCTACTCCCTGACTGAACCAGAGCAAGAAGCTCTCAGGGAATTCATAGAGACAAACCTTCGCAAGGGATTCATCAGACCCTCTCAATCCCCAGCCGCCTCCCCAGTGATGTTTGTGAAGAAGAAGTCAGGGGAATTACGCTTGGTGGTGGACTATAGAGCATTGAACAATATCACTAAGCGGAACAGCTATCCCCTGCCCTTAATCTCGGATCTACTAGACCGACTTCGAGGAGCCAAGGTCTACACCAAGCTGGACCTACGGGGGGCTTATAATCTAGTTCGCATCAGAGAAGGGGACGAGTGGAAGACCGCCTTCCAGACTAAATTCGGATTATTCGAGTCCCGAGTTATGAATTATGGTTTATGCGGAGCTCCCGCAACGTTCCAGCATTTTGTCAATGACATTTTTCAGGACTATCTAGATCGGTTCTTGATCATCTACCTGGACGATTTTTTGGTGTTTTCTAGATCACAATCAGAACATGAGAACCACGTTAAAATGGTGTTACAACGATTGCGGGATCATGGACTTTATGCCAAGCTGGAAAAATGCGCTTTTGATCTACAAGAGGTAGATTTCCTGGGGTACCGCATCTCGCCTCTAGGGCTCTCCATGGACCCGACAAAAGTTTCAGCAGTATTGGAATGGCGGGCGCCAACCAACAAGAAAGAGGTGCAGCGATTCTTGGGGTTCGCGAACTATTACCGCAAGTTCATTCCAGATTTTGCCCGCTGGTCTGACCCAATCACCAGCTGCATCCGTGGAAAACAGCCCTTCCGCTGGACTGATCAAGCAGAGAAAGGGTTCCAGCAACTAAAGAAATTATTCACATCCCAGCCAATCCTTCAGCATCCAGATCCTGAAACCCTTTTTGTGGTGCAAGCGGACGCCTCTGATGTGGCAATTGGGGCTGTGCTCCTACAACCGGTGGGAGATCACCTTCATCCTTGTGCCTATTATTCTCGTCAACTAACCGCACCAGAGAGGAACTATACCATTTGGGAAAAAGAACTATTAGCCATAAAGGCAGCTTTTGAAACTTGGAGACATTGGCTAGAAGGGGCCAAATTTCCCATTGAAGTCCACACTGATCATCGGAATCTAGAACATCTAAGAACTGCCCGCAAGCTAAATCAGAGGCAGCAACGTTGGGCTTTATTCTTTGAACGTTTCAACTTCCAGATTCATTATGTGACCCCAGCCCAAACCAAGCAAGCAGACGCCCTGTCACGTAAACCGGAATACGCTGCAGGACGCAAGGAGACCTTTGAATCCCAACTACTACAACCCGAGAACTTTGCCACGCTCACAGTGGGGAACACCAAATCCACTCCCATTGATTCAACTCCCTCTACTCCAGGACCCATCTGTGCTCAAGAAATCAGGGCTAGTCAGCAAGCAGATGCCTGGACGCAGGACCAACTTCGTCAAGGTCTGCATTTTCCCTTTTCGCTTAAAGATGGACTGCTTTGCTATAGAAATCATGTTTATATCCCACCCGGACCGGGCAGGGAAAAAGCACTTCGTCTGTGTCATGACTGCAAACCAGCAGGGCATTTCGGACTATTTAAAACCATGCATCTGATCCTAAGAGATTTCTGGTGGCCCAAGATCCGCAAAGATGTGGAAAAATACGTCAACACCTGCCCAGTATGCCAGCGCTCCAAGATAAGAAGGGAGAAGCCCTCAGGGCTTCTACATCCCCTTCCTACCCCATCTCGCCCATGGGAAATAATTTCTGCGGATTTTATCACTGACTTACCACCTTCCTGTGGATTCACCACGATCCTAGTGGTGGTGGACCTTTTCACCAAGTTAGCCCATTTCATTCCCTGTGAAGGCCTTCCCACGGCCCAAGAAACTGCAGATTTATTCCTCCAACATGTTTTCAGACTACATGGATTGCCCAAGAGTTTGGTCACAGACCGTGGATCCCAATTCACCTCTCGTTTCTGGAAGGCACTACAAAAACTATTGGGCATAGACTCTCGTTTATCTTCAGCTCATCATCCCCAAACGGATGGGCAAACGGAGCGCACCAATGCCACTTTGGAACAGTACCTTCGCTGTTATGTAAACTACCAACAGGACAATTGGGCTTCTCTGTTACCACTGTCGGAGTTTGCCTACAACAATGGAGTCCAGGCTTCTACAAAAGAAACGCCGTTCTTTGCAAACTACGGCTTTCATCCACGTTTCTTTCCCCCTGTCATTGAAACTTCAGAAGTTCCCGCAGCAGAAGATTGGCTGCAGGAACTCACAGCGGTGCAACAACTTTTGCTCCAGCAACTGGAACAAGCCAAGGAGGACTATAAACGTCACGCGGACAAACATCGCCAGCCGGGCCCCGAAATCAAGGTAGGAGATCGGGTTTTTCTGTCCACTCACTTTTTGCCCTCCCATCGCCCTTGCCGGAAGTTAGATGCCCGTTTCATTGGCCCCTATCCAGTGGTGGCGCAATTAAACCCCGTGACTTTCAAACTCCAACTTCCGCGTTCAATGCGCATTCACCCAGTGTTTCACCGCTCCCTGCTCCTTCCGGCGGATGGTGTGCGGCCAGATGTAGACCGGCCGGCCCCCGTCCCTATTTTGGTGGACGGGGAGGACGAGTTCGAGGTTCAGGACATTTTGGATTCTCGCTTTCACCGCCGCCGCCTGCAATATCTCATTGACTGGGTGGGTTTTGGCCCTGAGGAACGCTCTTGGGAAGACGCCTCCACAGTCCATGCTCCTGATCTAACCCGTCGCTTTCATCAGACCTATCCCGCCAAGCCACGACCTCGCGCCTCGGGGAGAGAGTCCCAGTTTGGGAGGGGGCTTGAGGAGGGGGATAGTGTGATGACCCATGGGCCTTGTAGTCCTGCTCATGACATTGTGATGCCTGATGAAGAAGAAAACTTGGGTTTTTTACCTTCCCAGTCAGAACTGGATTCTTCCCAGACAGATTCTTCCCAGCCAGATCTGGGAACCTTGCACCTGCAAGAGGGTTATGTTCCAGAAGTATGTCAAACAAACACTGAGGCTACATCTCCTGTGTTTTCTCGCCATGAGTTTTGTAAACAACAGAGAGGTTTGGAAGCGGCCTCGCGCAGGAGTGCTAGAATAATTGCTAAGAATTTAGCCAATTAAGCCTGCTTTCCATGAGAATCTTTAAGGAGTCAAACATCTGGTCTCAGAGATTAGCTTTCGTTTCTGGTTCCCAGAGAACTGCTCTCGGCGGGAAAGTTAGACTCTATATAGGTGTTTTACCCGCGGAGTAACTTTGCGGAGTCAATTCGTCAGCCTCCGGAGCGAGTTGTGTCTGGACAGCGCGCTCCGATCCAAGCCTCGTTCCTGTTCAAGCCTTGTTCTTGTTTTCAAGCCTTCGCTCCTGCTTCCCAGCCTTGTTTACCTACGGACCTTGCCTCGCCTTTCAGGACTAAACCTTGCCTTGTTTCACGGATTTTACCAAGTAATTCCACGGATCTTGTTCTTGTTCCTTGTTACCTTGTGCCACGATTCAAGCCTTGTTTTCAAGTATCAAGTTAATTCCTAGCCTTGCTCAAGTTCATGGACTAAAGGACCTTGTCATCTCCCCTCACTTTGCCTGGCAAAGTGAGTGTTTCGGTTATTGGATTACAACTTTGGACCTTAATATTTCATATTGGACATTGTTTCTTTGGACTAATTTTGGCCTTTCCTGAAAGGTCTGCTTCTGGACTAACTTTTACATTTGCTTTTATTAACTTTATATATTTCCTTAATAAAGATATTAGATAGAATCTGGCCTCTGCGTATGGTTATTGGTGCTCTGTAGCCTGGGTCTTGACACACCTGGAGGTGCCTTTGTATCTTCGTTGTTAGGTTAGGGTTATTTGGGGTGCTAATTCAGACAATTGCATTGGATAGATCACATCAGCTCTCATTTCTGATACAGAACATACGCCATCCAGTAGTCACCATCTGTTTGCCCATGAAAGGTACGACAGTAAGCCTCCTGACTGCTGCTTCTCCTCCTCCTCACTTCCCCTGAGCGGAGTCATTCCATGTGGCATCTGGGGGTGCCTTGGTGTCTTTGTTGTTAGGTTAGGGTTATTTGGGGTGCTGATTCAGACAATTGCATTGGATAGACCATATCAGCTCACGTTTCTGATACAGAACATACACCATCCAGTAGTCACCATCTGCTTGCCCATGAAAGGTGTGACAATAAGCCTCCTGACTGCTGCTTCTCCTCCTCCTCACTCCCCCTGAGCGGAGTCCTTCCATGTGGCACCTGGAGGTGCCTTTGTATCTTCGTTGTTAGGTTAGGGTTATTTGGGGTGCTAATTCAGACAATTGCATTGGATAGATCACATCAGCTCTCATTTCTGATACAGAACATACGCCATCCAGTAGTCACCATCTGTTTGCCCATGAAAGGTACGACAGTAAGCCTCCTGACTGCTGCTTCTCCTCCTCCTCACTTCCCCTGAGCGGAGTCATTCCATGTGGCATCTGGGGGTGCCTTGGTGTCTTTGTTGTTAGGTTAGGGTTATTTGGGGTGCTGATTCAGACAATTGCATTGGATAGACCATATCAGCTCACGTTTCTGATACAGAACATACACCATCCAGTAGTCACCATCTGCTTGCCCATGAAAGGTGTGACAATAAGCCTCCTGACTGCTGCTTCTCCTCCTCCTCACTCCCCCTGAGCGGAGTCATTCCATGTGGCATCTGGGGGTGCCTTGGTGTCTTTGTTGTTAGGTTAGGGTTATTTGGGGTGCTAATTCAGACAATTGCATTGGATAGATCACATCAGCTCTCATTTCTGATACAGAACATACGCCATCCAGTAGTCACCATCTGTTTGCCCATGAAAGGTACGACAGTAAGCCTCCTGACTGCTGCTTCTCCTCCTCCTCACTTCCCCTGAGCGGAGTCATTCCATGTGGCATCTGGGGGTGCCTTGGTGTCTTTGTTGTTAGGTTAGGGTTATTTGGGGTGCTGATTCAGACAATTGCATTGGATAGACCATATCAGCTCACGTTTCTGATACAGAACATACACCATCCAGTAGTCACCATCTGCTTGCCCATGAAAGGTGTGACAATAAGCCTCCTGACTGCTGCTTCTCCTCCTCCTCACTCCCCCTGAGCGGAGTCATTCCATGTGGCATCTGGGGGTGCCTTGGTGTCTTTGTTGTTAGGTTAGGGTTATTTGGGGTGCTGATTCAGAAAACTGCATTGGATAGACCACATCAGCTCTCATTTCTGATACAGAACATATGCCATCCAGTAGTCACCATCTGCTTGCCCATGAAAGGTGTGACAATAAGCTTCCTGACTGCTGCTTCTCCTCCTCACTCCCCCTGAGTGGAGTCCTTCCAGGTGGCACCTGGGGGGTGCCTTGGTGTCTTTGTTGTTAGGTTAGGGTTATTCGGGGTACTGATTCAGACAATTGGATTAGATAGACCACATCAGCTCTAGATTATTAAATATTGTTTTCATTCTATCCCTTTTTACTACCCTATGTAGCTTACAACAAAGTTAAAACAAAACAAAGCTAAAACGCACGCATACAATTAAGCTATCGTTATAAAACAACCACTAAGTCTAAACAGTGTCAAATCATTTTAAAACATAAGCATAAAAACAAAGAGCACAGCACAGTCTTCCCATTATACGGCTCTTAGTGCTCAAATGCTTATTTAAATGAAAAGGCCTTTACCTGTCGATCTAAATCTAAACTCCCCGCCTCTGTTATGTGTACTTTGTTTGCGGAATTTGTGAATGGGGCTCGGAAAGTGCCTTTTGCACCAGCTTGGATGAGTCCGTGGCATTCCTTAATATCATCATTATTTTAACAAGCGTTCTCCAAACTGAAATGAATCACAACTGAGAAGGAATGGAGCGATGTGATCATTACTCCACTGCCATGTGGGCTATAAAAATAAATGAACACAATGCGTTGATGTATTCGGCACAAACCTTGCCTGCCTTGATGGCTCCCGAATTCATATCAGAAGACAGCCTGACCCACTCTCGAAAATCTGTGCTTGCTTTTCCCTATAGACTAATGTTGCATGATAAATGTGATTTGAGGATCCATCCTGGGGACTATTAGAAAGCCATGCCAGTGTCTAGAAACTGAAGTGCAGAAACAAAGTAAATCATCCAAGGGTAGAGGGAGAAAGTGATGAATGGGCATGTGGAGGAGGCCAGATTTCTGGCTTTCTACCAATATAACATGCCTGTCACAGATGTTGGACATTTATTGTTCCATCCAAAGAGGTTTGGGACCTTAGTATGTGCACACGATAGTAATTTACTAGGCTAGATTCCAGGTATTGCTGTTATTACTATTGTTGTTGTTGACTTCCATGAATTTGTCTGCTACCTATGGTGATTCTATGAAGGAGACACCTCCAAGTCACCTTGTCCTCAACAGTCTTGCTCAGATCTTGCAAACACTTTCTCTTTTTCTCCTGCCTACTAATGTATTTGCTCTCAAATTGACTGCAACTTGTGGAAACTGTATGACTTAGAGACTTCCAAGAGCAGTTTGGCAATGGAATATGATTTCTTGAAGTTAAGCAGAATCTATTGAGAGTACTTTGATGGTATGTTCCTGCCTAGCAGAAAGGGTTGGACAGAATGACCAAGGACTTACAAGAGCTGTTTGGTAATGGAATATGCTTCGTTGGAGTTAAGCAGAGGCTATTGAGAGTGTTTTGATGGTATGAAATGCAAAGGTACATAATGCCTGCCTCGACAGCAGGAAAAAGATCTAGGAGTCCTCGTGGACAACAAGTTAAACATGAGCCAATAATGTGATGCGGTGGCAAAAAAAGCCAATGGGATTTTGGCCTGCATAAATAGGAGTCTAGTGTCTAGATCAGGGGTCCCCAAACTAAGGCCCGGGGGCCGGATGCGGCCCTCCAAGGTCATTTACCTGGCCCCCACCCTCAGATTTATAATATATTTTTATATCAGTTTTAATAATATAATATATTGTATATACATATAATATTGATAAAATATTATAATATTATACAATAAAATACTAATAATAATGCCATATAATAATATTAATTATATGTTATATATTACATATTAGTATAGTATAGTGGTATAGTTCAATATAGTAATGTATAATGCTAATATTTTGCTATGCTCATAATATAATATATTGTATGTACATACAGCTGCTCTGAGTCCCCTTCGGAGTGAGAAGGGTGGGATATAAATGTAGTCAATAAATGTAGTAAATAAATAAATGAATAATTTTAGACTCGGGCTCACCCAAAGTCTGACATGACTTGAAGGTACACAACAACAACAACAACAACAACAACTTGACTATCTCATTGGCCAGAAGCAGGTCCACACTTTCCATTGAAATCCTGATAGATTTATGTTGGTTAAAATTGTTCTTATATTCAAATATTGTATTGTTCTTTCATTGTTGTTGTTTTTTGCACTACAAATAAGACATGTGCAGTGTGCATAGAAATTTGTTCATTTTTTTTTTTCAAATGATAATTCGGCCCCCTCCACAGTCCAAAGGATTGTGGACCGGCCCGCTGCTTTAAAAGTTTGAGGACCCCTGATTTAGAGACTTTCAAGAGCTGTTTGGCAATGGAATATGATTTCTTGAAGTTAAACAGAATCTATTAAGAGTACTTTGATGGTATGTTCCTGCCTAGCAGAAGGGGTTGGACAGAAAGACCCTTGGGATCTCTTCCAGGTTTACGATTCTATGGTTTTTATGTGATCCTAAGATCCCTGGTCATCAGCTTCCATTACTCAGCTCTTACAAACTCAGGGCTGTGGGGCCTTGGTTGAATCAATCCGTCTTACATTGACTTCCAATTAACCAAAAATTATTGTCTTTTCTAATGACTTTTCCAGTCTCATGCTCAGTTCAAAGTATCTTCTTACACTCTTATAGATGTTTGGGAATGTACCCAGGCATCAAAACCGACTTCGAAGGAAATGACCAGTGATTCAAATGAACTTCCGAAGATCTCGTTCAGTTAGATTTAATTAGAAAGTTTGGAACTTTATTGGTGCCAAAGAACAACAGATCGGTGAAATTACATCATATCACAAAATGGCCCGAGAAGATGTGGCAAGCCCTTGGATTATTACATTTCTTTTGGAGTTAATGATGGATTGATCTTGGATATAATGCGTTTTTGAGCCAGACAGAGTCATTTCTTTGGAAATGCATTTTCAAGGCAGAGATGGTTATTCCTTTTAGAGGAGGAAAGAAAGTGGTAAAGACGGAGGCATCAACACAAGACCAGGGACTCCTGTGACCTCCAGCACTGAAGCCAGGCCTCTTTGTATATTCCACGCATGCATTGTCTTTATCTGATTTGTCATGTCGCTCTCCTTGTACGCAAGTGAGAACACCAGGGATTCAAACATTTTCCCCGGGGCTGATTTATCCTGGAATGTGATTGCTAGAGACTGAAAGTGCTTTTACTACATAAGGTTTGTTTTGCACACATGGGCAGATTGAGCATGAGTGATGGCTCTCAGCACTAATATTCCCGGCACATTTCTGGTCTCGTTGGCTTTCATCGGGGACTACCAGCGTCACAGGAGCCTTGCATAAAACAGCCTATATCCCTCTCATGTATATTTTTTCAGCCTCTCTCTTCCCCATCCATTTCCCCAAAATTCTGCCAGTTTCTTCTTTTATTTTTTGCTGTACATGTCTCTGCTTGGTTTAGAGCAGGGGTCCCCAAACTAAGGCCCGGGGGCCGGATGCGGCCCTCTGAGGTCATTTACCTGGCCCCCGCCCTCGGTTTTATAATATAATATATTGTATATACATATAATACTAATAGTATTACCATAGAATAATATCAAGTATATATTCTATATTACATATAATATTACTAATAATATTACAGTATTGTGGTATAGTTCAGTATAGTAATATCTAATGCTAATATTGTGCTATGCTAATAATATAATATATTGTATGTACATATAATTTGTAAGCCACTCTGAGTCCCCTTTGGGGTGAGAAGGGTGTGATACAAATGTAGTAAATTAATGCAGTAAATAAATAAATAATAAATAAATACATTTTAGACTTAGGCTCGCCCAAAGTCTGAAATGACTTGAAGGCACACAACAACAACAATAATGACAACAACAATTCTAATTAACTTGACTATCTCATTGGCCAGAAGCAGGAACACACTTCCCATTGAAATCCTGATAAATATATGTTGGTTAAAATTGTTTTTATTTTTAAATATTGCATTGTTCTTTCATTGTTCTTCTTGTTGTTGTTGTTTTAGCACTACAAATAAGACATATGCAGTGTGCATCGGAATTTGTTTGTATTTTTTTTTCAAATGATAATCCGGCCCCTCAACAGTCTGAAGGATTTAAGCCCTCGGCTTAAAAACTTTGAGGACCCCTGGTTTAGAGCAATGTTTCTCAACTGTTATGAATTATAATGTAAACATCTGATATGTAGGATGTATTTTAATTCACTGGACCAAATTTGGCCACAATACGCCCAAATTGGAATACTGGTGGGGTTGGAAAGGGTTGATTTTGTCATTTAGGAGTTGTAGTTGCTGGGATTTATAGTTCACCTACAATCAAAGAGCATTCCGAACTTCATCAATGATGGAATTGAACCAAACTTGGCACACGGAACTCCCATGACCAACAGAAAATACTGGAAGGGCACCAACCCCCAGAGTCAGACATGACTGGACTTAACGTCAGGGGAAAACCTTTACCTTTAATTCTCTGGTGACTCACCAAACTACAATTCTCAAGAGCCATGGTGGTTAAAGTGGCATCAAAACTGCATTCATTCTACAGTGCAGA